>NC_066535.1:13585352-13590352 GCF_024679095.1 Eriocheir sinensis | reverse complement strand
TTTATTTATTTAGTCAGTTTTATCCTTCTCCATCTCTCCCATATTTTCCTTTTTCTTGCTTTTTTTCACTTCCTTTCTCCCCCTTTTATCTCTCATTTCTTAATAGTACTGTCAATATTTTCTTTCCAATGTCCTATCGTTTCCCCTTCCCTCTTTTTCTACTCTTTTCTTCATCTTTGACACATCATGATCATCTTCTCCCCTTCGTCGTTTTTTTTTTTACTTTTTCCCCATAACTTATTTTACGTTTTATTCTCCATCAGTTTTCATTTTTCAACATTTTTTCTTCTCGTGAGCCGGAGCCGCTTTTCCCTTCTTTGTCCTTCACCGTGTCTCCCGTTTTCTTTTGAGCGGCGGCACGCACAGGGACGCTCCTTTCTTGCAACACCATCAATCCTCCGTCCTTAAATTAACCAACCTTTCCCTCAACATGCCTGGTTGTAAGTCTGATCCACTCTTTTCAAAACTAATGCTTGCCGGTGTCTTTGTAAACCGTAACTGATATAAACAAACCTATTTTCACACTCCCCAAATGATTAGTAAGGTTGGCCCACTCTTTTAACTAAACAAACAAATTTTCACACTCCCCAAATGATTAGTAAGGTTGGCCCACTCTTTTAACTAAACAAACAAATTTTCACACTCCCCCAATGATGAGTAAGGTTGACTCTTTTTTAATACTAGTTCTTGCATGTCCTTATAAACCCGAACTTATCTTTAAACATGTGTCTGCAAGCTCTACCCTCCTCCTTTACTGCCAGAACGCTATTATCCTTATCTTTACTGTAGCCGTTCATCCACTGAGAGACTTCAATCAAGCCTCCTCGCACCCTTCGCTTTTCCTGAGAAGACAAATTTGGGTGCTTAATATCCTGAAGTTCCTCGACATATGAAGCATTTTCGTCATTCTCGTCTGCACGGGTTTTAATATTTTGGTGTCAAGTCTATGAAGAAATGGTTTTGTTGTGGTGTTTTTTCTCCTCGCCTCCGTTTCACCCTTCCCCTGTTATTCATTATTCGACGGTATCTCTTTTCCAAGTTTTAGTCGCCTGCTATCCATCTTGCATCCTCCTCGTCCTTGCCGTCTTCCTCCTCTTGTTCCTCCTCCTCCTCCTTCCCTCCTCTTCCTCCTCCTCCTCCTTCTCGCTGTCCTCCTACCATTTTTCTCTCCACTTCATTTCCACTCTTCTCTTTTATTTTCGCAATTCGTTTTCTTTTTTCCCAGTTGTAGTCGCCTTCTCTGCAACTTCCCTCCTCTTCCTCGTGTCGTCTTCCTCCTTTTCTTATTCCTCCTCCTCCTCCTCCTCCTCCTCCAACAGAACCATGCATCAGAAGCATTTTATGAGGAATTCAAGCCTTGGAGGTTTATGAGTTTCCTTGCTAAATACCTGGTGGAGGGGAAGGAAGGAAGAAGGAGGAGGAGGAGGAGGAGGAAGGAAGGGTGGAAGGAAGGTAAATGGCTTTGGACTCTATTAATCACAAGCTGCCAGGGTCTTCCTTCCTCCCTCCCTCCTCCTCCCTTTTCTTCTGTCTCCTCCTTTTCACCCGGCTTGTTTCCCTCCCTGCTTTTCCTTGCTTTTTCCTTCTTAATTTTATTTCCTCTAATTATCCCTCCAGGCCTCTTCTTGTTTTTCCGCTTCTTTCACCATCAATCAATCAATCTTTCTATTTCTTTCTACTCATCCTCATCCCTATACTGTCCAAACCCTTTATGCAAGAGTTAACCAGCATCTTCACTCTTTCATCCCTCACGCTGGTAAACTCTGGAACAATCTTCCTTCATCTGTATTTCCTCCTGCCTACGACTTGAACTCTTTCAAGAGGAGGGTATCAGGACACCTCTCCTCCCGTAATTGACGTTTCTTTCGGCCACCTCTTTTGGTTCTTTTTCTTGGGAGCAGCGACTAGCGGGCTTTTTTTATTGTTTCCTTTTTTTGTGTGCCCTTGAGCTGTCTCCTTTGTTGTAAAAAAAAAAAATCTTTATCAGTCATCTAATAACTAACGATAAATTTAAGGGAAAGGCAGCATAAGGTAAAAAAGGAACATAGAAAAGGGGAAAGAAAGGGTGAGCTAGCAGAACTGACATATAATTTTTTCTTCCAACAATTAATTACGATTCAGAAATTAGATTGGGAAAAAAACTTCTCAATCTCGTAACTCAGAAATCATAAGTCCTTTGTGCAGTAAATCTGGTACGCTTCTTCTCTACTTGCGTGCGGTGACCAGTAACGGCTGAAGATGATGACGAGGAGGAGGATTTTATTATCATTTATTTTTCATATTATTATTAGTTTACATACACAAAAATATATTTACAGTTAGTTTATCTTGTGAATAAAAGCTAGATGGAAAGCTCAGAAAAAAACGGCCCTGAATTCCCCGTCTTTGTTCCTCTCCTTTTCTGCATGTCCTTCCTCCTTTTCCTCTCCCCCTATTCTCCCTCCTTTCTTCCTATAATTAGAAGGGAAAAGTCTACCCTATTTTGTTTTCCCCTGATAACCAATAACCATGGAACTTGCCTTGCCTCCCCCCCCTTCCTCCTCCTCTAACTACTACTAATCCTCCTCCTCCTCCTCCTCCTCCTCCTCCTCCTCCTCCTACTCCTACTCCTCTTGTTCTCATCTCCATGTAATTAGTTACAAGTTTTCTAATTACGTTTTTTATCTGATGCTACTTTGTCCAGGAGAGAGAGAGAGAGAGAGAGAGAGAGAGAGAGAGAGAGAGAGAGAGAGAGAGAGAGAGAGAGAGAGAGAATAATGATGATGGAATGAAAAAAAATGTTCTTTTGTTATTGCTTCAACGCCTTTGATGGACGGACGGACTTTGAGGAGGATACGAAGGGAAAAAATGGGAAGGAAAAAATTAGCAGAAAAAAAAGGAAGCAAGTAAGGACGTCGTAAATATCAGGAAAAGTTAGCACGGAGATGATGTGAGGAGCGAATGAAGGGAGAGGATTAGGAGGAGGAGGAAGAGAAGGAAGAGGAGGAGAGGAGAGAAGAAAAGAGAAGTGAAGTGAAGTGAAGCGAAGCGAAGAGAAGAGAAGAGAAGAGAAGAGAAGAGATGAGAATATGAAGTGAAGTGAAGTGAAGAGATGAGAATGGGAAGTGAAGTGAAGTGAAGTGAAGAGAAAAGAAGAGAAGAGAATGTGCAGTGAAGTGAAGTGAAGAGAAGAGATGAGAATGTGAAGTGAAGTGAAGTGAAGTGAAAAGAAGAGAAGAGGAGGGTAGAAGAGAGGAGGAGGAGGAAGAAAAGGAAAAGGAGAAGGAGTTGCTAGACTGGAAGAAAAGTGGAGGCAATATAGGGCAATCTTTTCCTTATTTCGCTTTCAAGAGGGAAGTATCAAGACACCTCTCCAACAGAATTTGACCCTCTTTTCCGACTACATTAACTTCCCCTCTGTTCACAGGAGCAGCAATTAGCGGGTCATTTTTTCTCCCCTTACTGTAAAAATAATAAGTCTTTTTTTATAGACCATTTCTGCTTGCACTGAAAAAGGAAAAGGAAAGGGAAGAGGTACCTAATCATCCTATCCCCTCCCTCACCCTCCTGTTTAACCCTCATAGACTCTCCTCACAAAATCACCTTTCAGCGTACTTATTACATGTCCAAACACGTCTCAGTTAACTTCACTTTATCCGTCCCACAACTTAACATCTAATCATTACATTCAGTTTCCTACCATAATCTTCATCGGCATTCTTCTTACTATCCCAAACAAATTCTTCCATCTCATCTCAATTCAAATCTCAAAAATCCTCCAACTCAAATTCTCCATCTCAAAAAACGTAATAAAACTCACCATCACCGTTGTTTATTATATTTTATTTTTGTAATTTTTTCCATTAAATTTTCTCTGCTCTTCAACTTTCGGTCCTTCGTGGGGTGAACCCTTCCGCGTGAGGTGAGAGTCCTAATTGGCCACGCCGGCTTACGAGGCCCATTGTGATTGGTCGCCCAGCCGTCCCGCCGCAGAGTCCCGGCTCCTGATTGGCTCGCTAAAGATTCGATTCGTTGCTTCCGCTTCAATTCCACCTGAGCCGGCACCTCCTCCTCCTCCCCATCCTCCTCCTCCTCGTCCTGCTCCTACCCCTCCTCCACCTCATCCTCATCCTCCTCTTCTTTTTCTTCTTTTTCTTCTTCTTTTTTTCTCTCTTATTTTGCTACTGTTGCTGTTTTTCTCTTCTTCCTAAGTTGTTTTTTCCCCTCATTGGTACCATAGTTGATGTGAATGTTTCCTTTTTCGTGTGTGTGTGTGTGTGTGTGTGTGTGTGTGTGTGTGTGTGTGCTGATCTAAGTGTGTGTATGTATGTATATATTAT
Source organism: Eriocheir sinensis (assembly GCF_024679095.1). NCBI lineage: Eukaryota > Metazoa > Arthropoda > Malacostraca > Decapoda > Varunidae > Eriocheir > Eriocheir sinensis. The sequence continues at coordinate 13,586,033 of NC_066535.1, read as the reverse complement.
GTATATATGTATCATGAACATTGGTGTACTCATGGATGTCTTGTTTTTGGTTTGCATCAGTATCAACTCTTGTATGTTTCAAGAAATCTAATGTATATTTTTCTCTCTTTGCAGGTAATGTTCCACTCTGGGTCATCTATTCTTGCCAAGTGAGTTAGCTGAGACATCCAAACGATAGAAATCTGCTTGCGTCTACCATAGCAAACCCATTTTCTTCGGAGCGTGTCTGGATAGGTCTTTCAAACACTAACTAACCTAGAAATATGTTTGCCCCTGCTTACAAAATCAATGCCTTCAGTTCATATCAGTGGTAAAAATTGTTTATATATATTGACACGATATATTATGCAGTGATCTATACAGCGCAAACATAGTATATACAAGTGTTGACATAATCGATGCTAATACCCATATAAATGTGCCGCTATCACGAATTACACGTTGGCAAGGATATGTGATGTAATAATTTGTACTTCAGATCTTTTTTGCGTGTTTGTTTGCATCAAAATATTTCCCGAAGTCAATGGCAAAATCTGACCGTTTTCTTTGATCTTCCTAATAATAGAAAACAGGAGCGTGTTCGAGGGAAACTAATATAAGGGCAGGAACAAGGTAGACTAAGATAAGTTGTGCCGGAACAGGGGAGACGGGAACAAGCAGTGGAGGGACAAGGTATTCGGG
>NC_066535.1:13570352-13575352 GCF_024679095.1 Eriocheir sinensis | reverse complement strand
AATAATAATAATAATGATAATAATGATAATAATAGTAGAACCTCAGTTGCCGCAGCAGCAGCAACAACAATAAATTAGCATCAACAACTAAAAACAACAAACATGCTTTGAACGCAGCAACTCCCCACCGACATCACTTTCAACAAACTTTTTTCACACAAAGGGCGGCTTGATAATATAGGAAACTACTTTACCTGCACTACCACGAACACCACAACCTCGACCACAGTGTTAGTCATCCAATCAATGCACAGATAGATAGATTGGTAGATACATACATGCATACACACACACACACACACACACACACACACACACATACTTACATACATACATACATACATACATACATACATACAGCGCGAGAGAAAAGAGCATGAGAAACGTTGCTTTATTTATTGCATCAACGCCTTGAAGAAACGCTCTTTTGAGGATGGTGAAAAAAGAGGAAAATTGAATGGAAAAAATGGGAAATGAGGGAAAGACGAAGAGAGAGAGAGAGAGAGAGAGAGAGAGAGAGAGAGAGAGAGAGAGAGATAGAGAGAGAACAGAATGCATCACCCCGACAGGACGTATGCATGATAGCCGGATCCGTGCCAAGGCCCGTCACTAAATGGCTCAGCTCTCACGACGCTCTCACGACGCACTCGGCGGCCCCGGCACACATATTTGACGAGGCTTTCATAGGAGTTTTGAGCATTTCCAGAGGTACTTTTATTGACCCTGGTGGTAGTTTAACCCTTCCTCTGTGCCATGAATGTGGAAACCGCTCTTAACTACCCCGATTCATTCATTCATGGCCTTTTGAAATAGCTGAGGTGAGATGTCGAGGCCTCTAAAAGTACCAACCTCAGCTCTCATGGCACTCTCACGATGACACACTCGGGGGCCCCGGATCATCCCGCCCGGCCACAGAACTCACCGCAAATAACCGACACTTTCACTGCGTTTTGTCGACTTACTTTCACCAAACATTTATCATTATCAGGGTTTAAAGAGTGAGTTTGTCGTATGCTTTCTGCCTTTTAATCTTACACAGTGGTTGTTTTAGTGGTTGACTGTCGTAATGAGCACAGCAAATGTATATAATTGATACCGTTTACTCTTTTGTTGTTTATTCTTTGATCTGTCGTCTCATACCTTTAATAGACACACGAAACCAATTTGTCGTAAGCTTTCTGCCCTCTAATATAACAACTTTTTTTAGTGAATCTTACAGTGGTTGTTTTAGTGGGCGACTTTCGTAATGAGCACAGCAAATGTATATTTTGATACCGTTTACTTTTTGTTGTTCCTTATTCTTTGATCTGTCGCCTCATAACTTTAATGGACACACGAAACCTGTTATTCAATACGCATATTTGAGAACCTGTCATGTACTTTATTGTTACAGTTAATACAGATAATGTTTCTAGCGCCGTCTCCCATAGATTAGCATATAGGTGTCCATTAGAGTAAAACAAGAGTACAGGATTATGATAAGGCTAATATATAACCCACTTCTTTATTAAGACCTTCATCACAAAGACTTTCATCACAGTTACCCGCATCGTCCAGAAGGGAGCTTATAATAAAACAAAGTAGAATGATGATAACACATATATGAAGCTAGATTCCAAACAACATTTAAATATCAACAAAATACAATAATAAAATACAAACGTGAACCCGAATTCCAGATGCAGTTTAAATGCACTCAGCAATGTAGACTAATAATAATAACACAACTATGAAGCTAGATTCCAAACAAGCTTCAAAATAATAACGCAATCACCAAAACGCCGCACTACCCGACAGCGGAGTGATGCCGTCTCTGCGGGCTGACTGACACGCAGGCCTTATCTCTGTTTGCCGCCCGACGAAGGAGAGATCAGATAAATCCCTGAGAAGCGGAGAGCCTCACGTCCCCGCGGTTCCTCGTCTTCTCTGCTTGGGACAGTCAGGGAAGGGAAGGTGGATGAGGATGAGGAGGAGGAGGAGGTTGGGTTGAGATTAGGGTGGAAGAGAGGTGGGGGAGTAGAGGTTGCGCAAGAGGAGGAGGAGGAAGGGAGGAAAGAACGGACGAAGAAGGGAAAGTTTGGGGATTTGGAATGAGTGGCGACGTGGGATAAGAGTGAAAGGTAGGTCTGAGGAATGAAGGAAGGGAGGAGGGGAAGTAACAAGCGAAGGAAGGAGAGTCTGAGGATTTGATCTGATGATTGTATCGAGTGACCACGTTGGATAAGAAAGAAAGGTAAAACGAGATTGAAGGAAAGAGTGGAAGTAACGAACGAAGATTAAAAGGATGAATGTAAGAAAGATATACGTAAGGCTGAAGGAATGGAATGGGGGGAGAAGAAGGAAAGGTCAGACAAGGAAGGAAGAGGAAGTTTGGGGAAGGAAGGAAGGAGGATGTGGGTGTGAGGATAAGAACAAGATCATAAGACCTCGTAAGACCTTGGGGTAAGAGGAACTCGTTATTATTATGGGTATTATTATTATTATTATTAGCAGTAGTAGTAGTGGTAGTAGTAGTAGTAACAGTATAGTAGTAGTAGTAGTAGTAGTAGTTGTTGTAGTAGTATTTGTCTCTCCCTTTCCCTCCCCCCTCTCTCTCTCTGTCCCCTCTCTTCCCTCTCTTCTATTCCTCTTCTTTCTCCCTTCTCTTCCCTCTCTTCTATTCCTCTTCTTTCTCCCTTCTCTTCCCGTTCCCTTCTGTCTTCCTTCTATTATTTTTTTCACTCCCATATCCTTCCCCCTCTCTCTCTCTCTGTCCCTTCCCTTCCCTTTCTTCTATTTCTCTTCTTACTCCTTTCTCTTCCCTGCTCCCTTTTCTCTTCATTCCAGGTTGTGTTATTATTGTTATTATTATTATTATTATTATTATTATTATTATTATTATTATTATTATTATTATTTCTCCCGCCCTTTCCGTCCCCCCTCTCTCTGTCCCCTCCCTTTCCTCTCTCTTCTTCCTCTTCTTTCTTATATCTCTTCCGGTTACCTTTTCCTCCTCCCCGCCAGTCTCAGTCTCTCAATGTTCTTTATACAATTCGACATTAATATCGTGAAGACTGATAAGTGTGATGGATTAATGTTACGTCACTCAAAAAGTACGCTAATGAGAGCTCAGGTAAACGCCCCAAAGATAACAAGAAAAAAAAAATATCCTCGCACTAAAAAAATACATAAATAAAAACGATGCGAGCTGTTAATAACCTTCACCTAAGTTTTGTTGTCTCACCTGAAGAAAAGAAAACGGAAGGTAATCAAGAGAGGGAAAGTATTATTGGTAAAAAAAGTTATATTCTGTAAAAAAGAAAAAAAATCTTCCTCGTTGTCTCGGCTGTTTACGCGTCATTAGCAACCCGTCTGTGTGTGTGTGTGTGCGTGTGTGTGTGTGTGCGTGTGTGTGTGCGTGTGTGTGTGTGTGTGTGTGTGTGTGTGTGTGTGTGTGTGTGTTGACGCCTTGCACTCCTCACGCTTCTGCCTTTGTGCGGGGTAGGCAAATATTGACGAGAGAGAGAGAGAGAGAGAGAGCATAACACGCTAAACAGACTAATAGGAGGCAGGCTAAACATAGTTATCTCTCTCTCTCTCTCTCTCTCTCTCTCTCTCTCTCTCTCTCTCTCACACACACACACACACACACACACACACACAATACTAACCACAACAATAATTCACAAGACTCTCAAGATTTTCAAGCTATTATTATATATATTTTTTTCTTTGCAATTTCCTTTTTTCTCTTTTTTTATTAAGTTTAATGTGTTTGTAATGACTACCATCACCATCACTATTCTACTACTACTACTACTACTACTACTACTACTACTACTACTACTACTATTACAACTTTTATATATTCACTCATACAAGAATCACGAATTATTTTATTTCCACCTCTTGCCTTTTATTATCCAACATTTAAATTCACTGCAGATTTTTTTCTTTTTTTCTTTTTATTGTAGTTTCATATGTTCTTTCCGTTATGTACTGAATTTTTTGGTCTGGAAGAGAGAGAGAGAGAGAGGGGGGGGACAGTACGCTGTTTATTCAGGCAGAATTGATGTGCGTGTCTGTGTTGGGTGACAGATAAAAGCGAAGGTCTCCCGTTATCCTACAAGGTTTCCCTCTTCTGATGATAATTTAATGCTTCTATTTTTTCCATTTTTCTCTCATATTTCAACGATTTTATGTATTTTTTTCATCCCTGTCTGTTGTGTGTTATTTTCCTATGTTGTTCTTTAATGGTTCGGTTTTTTTTATGTACATTTGTTTTATTTCGATCATTTTATAAATTTTACGTATATATTTCTTTTTCACTCGCGATGTTTTTTTTTTTTTTTTTTTAGATATTTGTCATTTTTTTATTCGTCACTGCTCCGTTTTTTTATATTTCTTTTCTGCTTTGATGTTCTTTTTTATAATTTTCATATATATCTTTTTTCCCTCCCTGACTGTCGTTTTTTCCCCTCGTATCTATTATTTCACGCCCCGTTTTTTCGGTATCTTTTTCTATTTCTATGATTTTTTGGGTTTAACATTTCCTTTCCCTCCTCTGTCTTATTTAATTCATTTTTCCATGTTATTCTCTTTTCGGATAAACTATATGGTGGTGGTGGTGGTGGTGGTGGTGATGATTCTCTTCCTCTCAGCTGGTGGTGGTGAGGATGGTGATGATGTTGGTGGTGAGTGATAGTTCCCCTTCTACCTGGTGTTGGATGGTGATGGGGGTGATAGGGTTGATGACTTCCTTTTTTGGGTGATGTGATCGTGGTGGTGATGGTGATGATGGTGTTGGTGATGGTGATACTCTTCTTATCATATAGTGGTGGTGGTGATGATGTTATGGAGCTGGTGGTGTTGTGGTGGTGGTTGTGGTGGTGATATTGTCTTGTAGTTAGTGTGGTGGTGATGGGGGTGGTGTTCGGAGGTGGTGGTGGTATTACTGTCCTCTCCAGCTGGTATTGTGGTGGTGGTGGTGGTGGTGGTGGTGTTGATACTCCTTTTTAAAT
>NC_066535.1:13552852-13565352 GCF_024679095.1 Eriocheir sinensis | reverse complement strand
TCTGGACCTCTCGCCTCACCTCACCTCACCTCATCTTGACTCGGCCACGTCCCTATCAGCCACGGCGTCAGGCAGTAACGCGGACCAAGTGACAGTGAAGTGGGTGTTGCTGGCGGGGCGTTGAGCTGGCGGGCAAGGCAAGGCAAGGCAGGGCGGGAACACGGAAGGAACGGGCGGGAGGGGCGGCGGCGGCACACGTGTTCCCGGGGCAGCCCTGCATGGCGTGGAGGTAGGGAGGGGGCAGCGGGCGAAGGCGGGAGGGTGAGGCGCGTAAGGGAAAACGAGGGAGACTTTGGGTCATGTGTTTGAGATCGACGGTTCTGTTTGTTTACACTGCCTGGGGCCATCCGAGGGCGCTGCGTGCGAGGGTTATGTGCCTGTTGTGCGGGCGGGAGGAGGGCGGGAGGCACTTGCAGGGCGGGAAAGTAACTCCTCGGAATGGAAATTGAAAGTCATGCTGGTGTGAGGATGGCGGAGGAACAAACAGCTGAGCGGCGTCATGCGTCACGTGGGGAAAAAACAAACAGCCGCCTGGACCACAAGCCTCGCAGGTGTGGAGCCGCTTGGCCTCACCTGCCGCCGCCGTCACCTGGCCGCGCTCACCTCGCCAGTAATCCTCGTAGGAATCGTGGGAATTGTGAGAATGTGCGGCTTCGTATGAGGAGTGTGGAGCACCGAGCCCCCCTCTAGCGGCGGCGGCGGGCACTAGGGAGAGTGGAGCCAGCCGCGACTCACACAATCAATAAACTCACAGAAGACCCGACATTCTCATCTGGGTAGGAGCGTCCCCCACTCCCTCCCGCTGCCGTGTCCCGTAGTGTGTTTACTCAGTGTTTGCCTCCGTCGGGCGCGCTCCCCAGACTTCCTTCGGGTGCACAGAGGCCCTTGGCGGCACGAGTCCCTTCTCCGGGAAAGTTTAATTGAGTTTGTCCATCACGAGCATAGAAAACCAGAGGCAGAGCAAAGAGGTGTAACAGCCATATGATCGTGGGTGTGTGAGGGTCCGTGTGTGGAGCAGCTTGGTCGGGGGTGTTTTGCCTGTGTTGACTCACCTGCCGAAGTGTTGCACGCCCCTCCCGCCCTGCTGGTGCCCTGGCTTGTGTTGCGTGCAGTGAGTGTGTGTGTGGTGGTGACTGAGTGTGTGCGTCGCGCGGGCTGGTGCTGTTGCTTCATGTGCGGCCGACTTCAGGGCCCCCTCCATTAAACAGGTGAGTTGGCTGTGTTTACCTGGCCCCCTCGTGATGACAGCCCCCCTCCCAGCCCCCAGGTAGACCCACACTGGAGCCTCAGATCAGGGTTTCTTTCTGCACTCGTGTCTCCCCTTCCTAGTGACCCTCCCTCCCGTGCTATCCTCACATCCTCCCCATCCCTTCCCTTTCTCCATCCTCGCCCCTCCCCAGCTACGCCCCTTCCCGCCTCTCCTCCCGCAGCACGCTCAACATCCGCTCGTCTGTCTGTTCTCCCGCTGATGAATAGGTCAGGTTTTGTGCTCAGCGTGGAAACATTTCACGAGCAACAAAGGGATGTAATTGGACTGGCACCTGACCCTATTACACGCCAGAAATATGGTAATGAGGGGAAGTTAACATGTACGTCACGATAGTCTGCACGCCCATTTTTTATATCATCGTGTCACTTATGTGTTGTATTAGACGTGACAGCATCTCGTCGGGAAGCTTTTGTGAGGTGATGTGGTGTGGTGCAGGATGATGAAGTGTGTTAACGTGTAGATTGAGTTGTCTGTTTGTGTGTGTTTGTGTTTGCTAGACATGACAGTTCTGCATGAGTAAAACGCTTAATGATGTGGCGCAGAATGATGAAGTGTGTGTTAACGTGTAGGTTGTGTTTGTGTGTTTGTGTTTTTTGGACATGACAGTTCTGCTTGGGTAAAACGCTTTGTGATGTGGCGCACGATGATGAAGTGTGTTAACGTGTAGCTAGATTGAGTTGTTTGTGTGTATTTTTTTACATGAAAGGGGTAAAAAAAAAAAAGCCCGCTACTCGCCGCTCCCACAGAAGTAAACAGTAAAGAGTAACCAAAAGAGAGGTCAACTTCGGGTGTGTGTGTGCGTTTGCTAGACATGACCGTTCTTGTTTGCTAGGCGTGACAGCTCTTCGAGGGTAACGCTTTGTGATGTGGTGGGAAATGACGTAGAGTTGTAACGACCTGTTGAAATGAGATGAGCTTCTGTTAGTTTACCTCAAGGAACTTCAAGATAATAAAAAAATAACAAAAATAACCGTTGAATATGTGTTAAGTAAACGTTCAGATAAAAAAAAAAGTCATTGCTGTTGATTCAGTTTATACTTTTTTTCTTTGTAATGTGGGTCAGGTTATTAGGTGATATAAAAAAGCAAATTGCACTAGTATTTTTTTTATGTAATAGTAGTAGTGGTTGTAGCGTAGAATTCGTAGTGGTAGTAGTATTAGTAGTGGTAGTAGCGTAGACTTAGTAGTGGTAGTAGTATTAGTAATGGTAGTAGCGTAGACTTAGTAGTGGTAGTAGTATCAGTAATGGTAGTAGCGTAGACTTAGTAGTGGTAGTAGTATCAGTAATGGTAGTAGCGTAGACTTAGTAGTGGTAGTAGTATTAGTAATGGTAGTAGCGTAGACTTAGTAGTGGTAGTAGTATTAGTAATGTTAGTAGCGTAGAATTAGTAGTGGTAGTAGCGTGGAATTAATAGTGGTAGTAGTATCAGTAATGGTAGTAGCGTAGAATTAGTAGTGGTAGCAGCGCAGAATTAGTAGTGGTGATAGCAGCGGCGTTGTTGGTGGTGGTGTGGTAGCAGCCGTAAAACCAGACAGCGTACATCATTCAACAAAATTAGCTATGAAGGGGAGGGAAGAGGAACATAAATGACGTGGGGGCAATGCGAAGCGTAATAAATAAATGAATAAAAAAAGAGGGAAGGGTGATGATCAAATATTGACCATCTGTTGAACGCTTAATGCTTCCAGTTAAGAGAGAGAGAGAGAGAGAGAGAGAGAGAGAGAGAGAGAGAGAGAGAGAGAGAGACCAACCTTGTATCACTGAAGGAACTCTGCTGCATATTTATTTACTGACGATATTTGTTCTTTTTACGTAACTATACACACTGGTAGAGAGAGAGAGAGAGAGAGAGAGAGAGAGAGAGAGAGAGAGAGAGAGAGTCCTTGAAGAGGCGTCAAGCAGAGAGGATGTTGACCTGTGCCTTGGGAGGAGGAGGAGGCAGAGAAAGAGGACCAGAAAGAGGAGGAAGAGGAAAAAGAAGGATGAGGAGGGACGGTTCTTTGTGAGCATCCTAGTGACCTGGGCTGGGAGGAAGAGGGGGGAAGAACTGGAGGAGGGGGAAGAGGGGAAAGAACGAGAGGAGGAGGAGGAGAACGCGGAATGCAGGCCGACAGGAAGGTAAGGAAGGGATGAAGGCAGGTAGGTAGGTAAGTGATCAAATTTAGGAGGCAAGAAGGAAGCGAGGTAGTGGAGAGACGTCAGGAAGGAGGAGAAGGAGGAGGAGGAGGAAGGGATGCTGCAAAGAAGGGAGAGTGGACAGGGGAGAGTGGGTATGAGGAAAACAGGAAAGGAAAGGAAAGGAGAAGAGAGAGAGAGAGAGAGAGAGAGAGAGAGAGAGAGAGAGAGAGAGAGAGAGAGAGAGAGAGAGAGAGACGACGGGTGATGCTGTCAACTAGGAATGGAAAAAGAGAGAGATAGAAGGGAAAGAATAGCGACAAGTGTATTAGAGAGAAAGAAGGAAGAGACAAGATAAGAAGGATGAGAAAGAGGAAGAGATAAAGGAAATGGAAAACGTGACATGGTAGCTTGGAGGAAAGGCGCTTAGAAATCCTCCATTGTTGGCTCCTCCTCCTGCTCCTCCTCCTCTTCCTGGATCTATTTCACGCGTCAATAAATGGTCGTGTGTAGGCGTCTCCCATCTGCATGCTCAAGTGTTTTATTTTCTTCTCCATTCACATTTATCTTGTTTTTCTATTGTGTTACGAGAAGCTGGAAAAAAATACTTAGTTACGTTCCACCCTAGTTTAATCATCATCATACTACTACTACTACTACTACTACTACTACTACTACTACTACTACTACTACTAACTATAATAATACTAATAATAATAGTAATGCCTCAAACTCAGGAGGGAGACTAGGAAGAATTCTGGTAATCTGCTTTCCTCAGCGGGGAGCAGCTTCCCCCTGAGGCAGACAGTAGGGGAAGGGGTTGGGGAGGAAGGGAGATGGGGAGGTAGGGATGGGAAGTAGAGGGGAGGTGACAGGAAGAGGTGAGGGGGTAAGGGGGTAAGGATGGTAGGGAAGAGGAAATGAGGTTGGGGAAAGGGGAAATGATTAAGTAAGGGGAAAGGGGAAGAGAGTATGAGGAATTGAAGGGGTCAGGAAAGGGTAAATAATTGATCACCAGTGGAAAATGGAAAGGAAGGGAGAGAAAGGGAAAGGAAAGATATGAGAAAGGTAGGAAAGGAAGAGAATGGGAAGGAGAGGAAGATAAGAGACTGAAAAATATAGGAGGAGGAGGAGGAGGAGGATGCGAAGGAGGAAGGAGGGCGGAGAAGAAGAAAACCAGAAAGGAAAGGCGGAGGAAAAGCAAGGTATAGGAGGAAGAAAAAATAGAGGGAAATGAAAATTGCATTGATGGAATAATTGATCACGAGTGGAAAACGGAAAGGAAGGGAGAGAAAGGGAAAGGGAAGATAGGAGAAAGGAAGGAATGGGAAGGAGAGGAAGATAAATGAGACTGAAAAAAAATATAGGAAGAGGAGGAGGAGGAGGACGCGAAGGAGGAAGGAGGGCGGAGATGAAGAAAACAGGAAAGTAGAGGAGAAGGAAAAGCAAGGTATAGGAGTAAGAAAAAAAATAGAGGGAAATGAAAATAGCATTGATGAGAAATAAACGAAGGTAGAATGATTTATAGCAATGCAAGGAAAGGAAAGACACATGGGAGCAATGGAATAGAAATAAACGATGAGTAATGCGTGGGAAAATAATATCAAGATCAAAGAAAAGGATAGGAAAGAAGGGAAGCAGGTGAGGCTACGGAAGGGTCGGAGAGAGTAAGAGGAAGGGAAGAAAGGAGAGAACGGTAAGGGTAGGGAGAAAAAGAAGAAGGGGAAGGGAAGGGGCGTGGAGAGAATGGGGAAGGGAAGGAAGGAAAGGACGGGGAAGTGTAAGGGGGAGAAAAATGAAGAGACGGGGAGAGGAAGGAGAAATGATGAGGAGGGGGATTGAAAGGGGGAAGGTGAGGAGAGGAAAAGGAAGGGATAGGAAGAGGAAAGGGGAAAGAATGGGAAGAATAAGGGATGGAGAGAGGAAGAGGAAAGGGAAGAGATAGAGAGAGGAAGGTAAGGAATGGTAGAAGAAAGGTAAGGCAGGGAAGAGGAGATAAAGAAGAGAGGAGGAGAGGAAGAAGAAGGGAAGAAGAGGCAGGAGAAAGGATAAAGAGAGGGATGGGAATTAGGTGAGAGAGGGTAGGGATAGGAAAAGGATTGCGAGAGGAAAGGAGAAGGGATAGGAAGTGAAAGGATGGGTTAAGGATGGGAAGGAAGGGTAAAGGATGGGAAGGAAGGAGTTACCCATCGTCGTTCCTGGAGTCTGTGCCGGAAAGGAAAATAGTGTCCTTTTTACCGTCCTGATGCATTAGTCGAGCGTCCCGGAGGAGGAGGAGTTAAGAGTTCGAGAAAAAAAAGGAGGAAAGGAAGAGGAAAGCGGAGAAAAAGGGCTACTTGGATTTGCATCACTTAATATGTATGGGAATGGAATAGGGTAGCATCTCTCTCTCTCTCTCTCTCTCTCTCTCTCTCTCTCTCTCTCTCTCTCTCTCGCTCTTGCTCTCGCCCCGTGATCTCAGCAGTACAGAAATTCGTGGCGCAAAAAATTGTTATGGTTACGTGACCCATAACGCAATACTTGTTTGTCCGCGGCTGGGGGAAGTGTGGTGGTGGTGGTGGTGGTGGGGGGGTGGGGGTAAATAGTGGTTGTGGTGGTGGTAGTGGTGTGGGGGGGGTGGGGTCATATTGTTGTTGTTATTGATGGTGGTGGTGGTGGTTGTGGTGATGTGTTGGTGGTGTTTTTTTCCGCTCTTCCTTTTCTAGTAGTACCATCGTTTGTTGTTGTTGTTGTTGTTGTTGTTGTCCTTTTGCTCTTGTTGTTGTTTATGTACTGGTTTGATGGGTTGGGGACTTTGGCTGATGATGTTTATGATGATTAGTATTAGTAGTAGTGGTGGTGGTACTGTTTTGGATGTTTCAGTAGTAATAGTAGTAGTAGTAGTAGAAGTAGAAGTAGTAGAAGTAGTAGTAGTAGTTCTCTTATTAGTTCGTCATCGTGTTGGTGGTATAGAGGTACTGGTGATGGTTATGGTAATGATTATGGTGGTATTAATGGTAGTGGTAGGGGTCGTTATTATTTTCTACCAGGCTTTGAGGTGACTAACAACCTGACTGACTGACTGCGTGGAGTGTTAATGGCGTACGGTCTGATTGCTCGTGAAAGTCGATTGTGAAGAGTGAGCATATTCTGGTTAGTTCAGGAGTGACGGAGGCGAGGGAGAGGGAGAGAGAGAGAACAAGGGACGCTGAGTAAGCAAGCCTTGACACCGTATTATGGGTCGTACTATCAGACACATATTTGACAAGGCTTTCGTAGGAGTTGTGGGCATTTCCAGGAGTAGTTTTATGACCCTGGTGTTAGTTTGACCTTTCTTCTGTACCATGAACCTAAGGAAACACTCATTAGAACTCGACTGACCCACTCTTTAACCTTTAGAAATTGTTAATGTGAGAAGCGATTGTGTCTTATAATACCAACCCGTATATATAGTGCGTTGGAAGGCGAGGTAGGGTGATTCAGGAGCAGTAAGTAGCGGGCTTTTTTTTTGTATTTTTCTTTACGCCCTTGAACTGTCTCCTTAGCTGTTAAAAAAAAAGCCTCCCTTCACATCCCCCCTCACAAGACTTTCCCCTCATACCCTTTCTCACATAGCTCCTCTTTTCCCCCTTACACATCCCTTTCCTTCCTTCACAGTCTCTTTCTTCTCTCATATGCCACTTATCTCCTCCTTCACATCATCCCTCACTCGTCTTTACTCTCATATCCCTTCCCTCTCATAGCTTCCTTTTAATAACCTCTCTTACATAGGTCTTCACATCCCCCATACACATCCCCTCCCTCGCATACCTATCTCACACAGCCTCCTTCATATCCCATTTTACATCTTCCCTCTCACCCCTCGTCACCTATATCCTGCACCTCATACCGTCATACAGCTCTCCCCTTCATAGCTTATCTTACCACACCTCAGTCACATCCTCCTTCATACCTGCCTTTGAACCCTTCCTCCTTCACCATCGTCTGTAAGGGATGTGAGAGCTTCTAGACTCCCTATGAAATGTGATATCTTGTTAAATTTGTGTGTGAGTGTTATTAAGTCTCTCTCTCTCTCTCTCTCTCTCTCTCTCTCTCTCTCTCTCTCTCTCTCATATCTCTTATCCTCTATCTCTCTATCTCTCTCATTCCTGTTCCTCTTTCCTCTCTCTCCACCAGCCCTCCACCTTTCCACCCGTTCCTGCTACGTATCTATTCCACATTGTGTGTCTCTCTGCCTGTCAAGTGTTGGCAATCTCTCGTCTCTCGTCATTTCAGTGTTTGTTTTCATCGCTTTGAACTTTACGAGGCTGCAAAAAAAACAAAAACAAGAATAAATGAAAAGGAGAAAAGTGTGCCTGGTTTTAATGCGTTTTGACTTTGTTTTACGCCGACGTTTATTTAAAAGAGAGAGATGGAGGGAGAGAACAAAAAAGTGAGAGGAAAATATTGCCTATGTGTAAATTCCTCGTGTGTGTGTGTGTGTGTGTCTGTGTGTGTGTGTGTGTGTGTGTGTGTGTGTGTGTGTGTGTGTGTGTGTGTACAAGGGTGTGAAGATTTATTGTTACATTGTTGTTATATGCATTTGTAGAAGTGGAAATTGCACCTTGACTTGAGTTACACACACACACACACACACACACACACACACACGTATACAAACACCGATTTATTCATTTAGGGAATTACAAAACGAAGTATATAATTATTTGCATTGTGCTTCGAGGAGAGGGAGAAATTCTAACCACCATGTATTTTCTATTATAGGTATTTTCTCTCTCTCTCTCTCTCTCTCTCTCTCTCTCTCTCTCTCTCTCTCTTCAATGTCACAGAAAGGTCTTGATTAATTTCACTTCATGGAGCTTTTTTTTCCGTGTGTTTGCTTATCTGAGAGAGAGAGAGAGAGAGAGAGAGAGAGAGAGAGAGAGAGAGAGAGAGAGAGTAGGTCAGCGGGTCACAGAAGGTTAAGTTTCCCTTCATTTCCTTTCCCTAACTCCTCTTTTCCTGCTTTCATTATTGCTTTACCGAATGTGACAGAGATGAGCACTGGGGCCACGCGGAGCTATAGCGTTTGCCCCCAACCTTACCTTTCTAACCTCTCCGTGGAAAGTTATAGGCAATGGCACCTTGGGGACGCTTAAATACCATCATATATTTTAGTTTTTACTCATTGTTTAAACTTTACACAGCGTTGTTTGGGAGGGTAAGGGCGGTGACGTAAGGTAATGGTGTGTGTGTGTGTGTGTGTGTGTGTGTGTGTGTGTGTGTGTGTGTGTGTGTGTGTGTGTGTGTGTGTGTGTGTGTATCCATTATCTTCTTAACTTCAATTGTTTTCTTTATAACAGGTGTCTATATATTTTTTTTTTCCACCAAGTGTGTGTGTATATTCTCTTCTTGTTGGCAGGTGCGTATGTGTGTGTGTGTGTGTGTGTGTGTGTGTGTGTGTGTGTGTGTGTGTGTGTAGTAATGTCAGGTGTGTGTGTTTTATTTTCTTGGTGTCATTTTTGTGTGTGTGTATATGTTCATCTTCCTGGTGGCGGACATTAAATTTTCTGCCTTTTTTTCTTAGTCTCCCCTATCCACTTTGTTTTTCTAGGTCCCAGCTCTTTTTTATAAGGTGTGTATGTTTTATTTTCTTAGTGTCATTTTTTTGTGTGTGTATATGTTCATCTTCCTGGTGGCGGACATTAAATTATCTGCCTTTTTCTCTTACTCTCCTCTATCCACTTTGTTTTTCTAGGTGGCAGCTCTCCCTTATAAGTTACTTTCTAGGCGACATTCTAAGTTTTCTTCCGTTTTCAGTACTTTTCCGGAAACTATAAACCCTCGTATTTCCTCCCAGATTGTTACCAAAACTTTCATCCTTCAATACCTTTTTCCCTTTCCTAACATTTCCTCCCACCTGATTTTTCGAAGACCAGCAGACGTCTGACATTTTCCACCCCGCTTTTCTTCCCCAAACTCAAACTTCGTACATTCTCCTCAGCGATGTTCTCAAAAATCCCCGACTTTCTACATTTTTCTTCCTGATCCTTATAACGAAACTTCAGAGCTCGTACATAATATTTTTCACGATCTTTCTCGCATCTGGATCGTCATACCTTTAACCCGACTGATGATGGATCTTGGCGCAATGAGATGCAGGAGCGTTTTGCCTTTGTGTGTTGTGACGTAAATTTGTCTTGTATGGAAAGAAGGTTTGGGTATTAGTTGTACAATGGGTTATTTTTCGTCTTCTCCTCCTCCTTCTAGTTGTTGTCGTTCTTCTTCTGTTTCTTCTTGTTCTTCTTGTTGTTCTTGTTCTTCTGTTTCTTCTTCTTCTTCTTCATCATCTTCTTGTTATTATTATTATTATTATTATTATTATTATTATTAGTGGTGATGTTGTTGTTGTTGTTCTTGTTATTATCATCTTCATTATTGTTTTTTTTCTTTCTTTCCAGGTAACGTGTCCAGTGCCAAGGGATTTACGCCATTAATCAAAAATAGAAACAGTTGCCCTGAAGGTACGTGAATTACTCATTAATTTCCTTCACGGTGACGGACACACACACACACACACACACACACACACACACACACACACACACACACACACACATTAATTAATCAAGGCAGGTGAAGAAACACACAAACAAAGATGAATTTCCTTCTTCCAGGAAATTACGTTCTCGCCTTGCTTTACAACAACACGACTTTGTATATATATTTCAGATTTTTACGTATATTTATTTATTTATTTATCTATCTTTATTTATTTATCTTTTATATTTTCACTGTGAGGTAAGGAGGAACTTTGAGCCTATTGGAGAAAAAGACTAAAGAAAGTGAAAAAAAAATGTATAGGTTCAACTGTCTCTGCTTTTGTTATTTATTATGCTTGTTACTTAATTATTCCAAACTCGAAAGCAAACAAACACACACACACACACACACACACACACACACACACACACACACACACACACACACACACACACACACACACACACACACACACACACAGGAAAAGGCACATGGGAAAGAGAATATCTGTGAGGAAGGAATACGGAAAGGGGTGGAAGAGGAGGAGGAAGATTGAAGGGGATGGAAGAAGAGAAAGATGGGAGAGGATGGAGAGGAGGAGAAACATTGTATGTGGTAGAAGAGAAGAAGGAATATGGAAGGCGGTGGGAATAAAGGAGGAAGATGGGAGGGGATGGGAGAGATAAGGAGGAAGATTGGAAGATGTGGAAAAGAAGGAAGATAGGGCAGAAAAAGACTCATGGAAAGGGGAAGTAAGTAAGGAAGGGGAACGAAAAGTGGGGAAAGAGAAAGAGGAAGAGAAAGATGGGAAAAGGCGAGGAAAAAAAGGGCAGGAACAGAGTCATGGAAAGAGGGAATGTCAGTGAGGAAGAGGAACGAAGTGGGGAAAGAGAAAGGGGAGGAGGAAGATGGGAAGAAGTGGAGGAAAAGAAGGAAGGGCAGGAACAGACTCAAGGAAAAGGGAATGTCAGTGAGGAAGGGAAACGAAAAAGAGGAAAAGAGCAAGACGAGGAAAAAGGAGTCAGGAATAGGCACATGGGAAAGGGGATTTTGGTGAGGAAAGTGAATGATGAATGAAAAGGAAAATACACACACACACACACACACACACACACACACACACACACACACACACACACATACATACACACACACTTACGTCAGACAACTGTTATCTCTCTCTCTCTCTCTCTTTCTATCTTCCTTTTCCCATACAATGTCTTCCCTAATGATTCCTCTTACACCCTCCTCCCCTTCCCCCCTTCCTTCCTTCCTTCCTCCCTTCCTTTCTTTATGTTATGCCAACGGGTGGTCGAAAAGAATGTTGAAGGAAATATAAAAGGAAAAAAAAGTGATTTGTGGCCTGGTGTGAAAGAGCCAGAAAAAGGGAGTTAGTAGTAGTAGTAGTAGTAGTAGTAGTTGCTTTGTGGATAAGTGTAAAATAAGGGGAAGAAATGAAAAAAAAAAGACAATATCCAACATACACCCACCCACACACACACACACACACACACACACACACACAAGGAATATTAAGAGCCGCCGATAACTGCCCTTTTTTTCCTCGTTTGATAATATTTTGTTTAGAGGAAAATGGCGGCGAGGCGGTAAGGAAAATGCTCTCTCTCTCTCTCTCTCTCTCTCTCTCTCTCTCTCTCTCTCTCTCTCTCTCTCTCTCTCTCTCTCTCTCTCTCTCTCTCGCTCTCGCTCTCTTATCATTTTGTGTAGAATAAATCAAACTTTCATAAAACCGTGAAAAACATAAAGAAAAAAATAGCGTTCGTGTCGATGATGATGGAAACACGTGAGAGAAAGAAAAAAAAAATCGAGAAAGAGAAATTGAACAAACATTACGAAAAGAAGAAAAGAAAAAGAAATGCTCGACGTTGTGCTAAAATACATAAAAAACAAAAACAAAGAAGCGAAACAAATACAGCAAAAATATGAAAAAACATCGAGAAAGAAAGAAACTAAACAAATCATATAAAAAAGAGAAAGAAATGTTCGACGTTGTGCTAAAATACTTAAAAACAAACAAAAAAGCGAAACAAATACAGCAAAAAATAAAGAAAGAGGCTTGAGTCTGGGATATAAAAAATAATAAAAAGAGGTTTGAGTCTGGGATAAAAAAAAATATCAAGGTAAAAAAAAAAGCAAATACGAGGAACCGAAAAACATGAATGTGATGCAGAAAATAAAAATAAAAATGAAAGTAAAAACAAAAAACAAATTGGAGAAAACTAGTAAAATAGGAAAGTGATATAGAAGATTAAAGAAATAAATACACACGAAAAAAATAAAGCGAGATATGTAGAGTAATAATAATAATAATAATAATAATAATAATAATAATAATAATAATAATAATAATAATAATGATAATAAATAATGAGGTGTGTATTGTAATTAGCCAGGGATGAGTAACAGCCTCCCCCTCTCCCACTCCTCCCCCCTCCCCCCTCTCCCCACTCCTCCCCCCTCCCCCTCTCCCCACTCCTCCCCCCTCTCCCTCTCCCCACTCCTCTTCTCTCCCTCACACCTCACAAATCACCTCCATCATCCTTACCTCTCCCTCTCTCCCTCCTTCCTTCCCTCCCTCCCTCTTGGCCCACT
>NC_066535.1:13507852-13547852 GCF_024679095.1 Eriocheir sinensis | reverse complement strand
TCTCTCTCTCTCTCTCTCTCTCTCTCTCTCTCTCAATATCTCTCTCTCTCTCTCTCTCTCTCTCTCTCTCTCTCTCTCTCTCTCTCTCTCTCTCTCCCTCTCGCTTTCTCATATTATCCTTCCATGCATATTCTTTCTTCCTCATGATTATTTTTTTTTTTTGCTTTTTTCTTTTCTTTCTCTCTCCCAAAGTTTCCTCCTCCTTCCAATTATAACTTCAGTAAACATTGTTCTCCTCATCTCCTCGCCCTCCAAATCTGTTCCTCCCTCTCTCCTTTGTCTTTCCTCCACTTTCTCCTCCTCCTCCTCCTCCTTATTTTTCATCCTCTTTGTAATTTTTTCTCTTTCCTGTTTGTTATTTTTTTTGTTTCTTTTTCCCTCTTTCTTCCCTTTTCTTTCTTTCTTTTTCTATCCTTCTTTTCCTCTTCGTCTTTTTTATTCTTATTCTTCATCGTCTTTGTTATTGTTTTCTTTCTCCTTTTTCTGTATTTATTTTTTTGTTTCCTTCTACTCCTTCGTCTTTTTTTCTTTCTCACGTCGTTCTCATCTTCCTCCTCCTCCTTTTTCTTCCCTCTCTTCATTGTCTGTTATTGTTATTATTTGTGTTCCTTTGCCCTTTTCTTTTTTTCTCTATTTCCTTCCATTCCCTTTATCGTCGTTACTTCTTTCTCTTCTGCTCCTTTTTTTATCTTCTTTATCCTCCTTTTCATTCTTTATCGTATGTTTTTTTTATATTACTAAAGTGTTTGTTTTATATTATTCCTTTTCCTATTCTCTCATTCGTCCTCTCTTCTTTCTGACCTTCTTCTTTTCCTCCTCTTACTTCTCTTTCTTCACAGCCCATTTTTGTTTTTGTATTTCGTGTATGTCTTTTTCCTTAGCTATTTTTTTTCTAATGTTTTCTTCCCTCACTTCGTTTTCTCTTCTTTCCCTTCTTGTCCTCCTCCTCCTCCTCCTCCTCCTCCTCCTCCTTCAGAGACAGTTATCGGCTTGGGTGTCTCTCTTTGCCTCTTTTTTTCATCCCTCACACTTTCCTCTCCTTTTTTTTCCTTTTTTTCCTCTTCCTCTTATTCTATCTTCTCCTCCTTTTATTATTCCAGCCCTCTCACTTTCATCCCTTCTTTTTATCGTCTTTCTCCTCTTCCTCTTATTCTATTTTCCTCTCCTTTTATTATTTTATCCCTCTCACTTTCGTCTCCTTTTTTTCCCTCTTTCTCCTCGTCCTCTTTTGCCTCCTTTTCCTCCTTTTTTATTTTTCCATCCCTCTCACTTTCGTCTCCTTTTTTCCATACTTTTCCTCTTCCTCTTATTCCTTCTTTTTCTCCTTCTCCTCCATGGTCTATTTTTGGTATTGCGTGCGTCGTTGTATTTATTATTTTTTTCCTCTCTGATTTCCTCTCATCCTTTATTTGTTTGTGTGTATGTGTAGTTTTAGGAATTTCATGCTCGAAGTTACCTGTTTTTTGTTGTTCTGTTTATATATGTCTGTGTATTTGCGTGTTTTTGTCTATGTGTATTTTCATGCTTGTACAGTTTGAGTGATTATTTTTGGGGGGTCATTAAATTACTTCATTGCATCTGTACACTCATATCTTCGGGCATCAATTAGCGGGCCTTTTTTTTTTTTTTTTTCCTCATTCGTTTCTTTTATGCCCTTGAGCTGCTTCCTTTACGGTTATGAAAATCTGTCTGGTTAGTTGTTTCTTTTAGTTTGTCTTTCTCTGTCTGTCTGTCTGTCTGTCTGTCTGTCTGAGTGTATGGCTGTCTGTGTATGGCTGTCTGTCTAGTGAGTGTTATCTGATTTTCTTTCATTTGTGTTTATCATTCTCTCTCTCTCTCTCTCTCTCTCTCTCTCTCTCTCTCTCTCTCTCTCTCTCTCTCTCTCTCTCTCTCTCTCTCTCTCTCTCTCTCTCTCTCTCTCTCTCTCTCTCTCCCTTCATTTACTATTCATGCGCGACGCTCACTATGTTAATCGGACCCTCTCCACCTGTACCCCCTCCACCTCCCCCCTCCTCCCCTCACCTGCCCCTAACACCTGTCGCTTACCTGAGCCGCGCTAATTTCTGGGTCATCGTGAGTCGCCGAGGTGCAGCTAATGAGACACCTGAGACGGTAAACAGGTGTGGGGCTGAAATGATTAGGAAGGAGGTTTATGTTATTGCTTGGTATGTGGGGGTGGGGGGGTTGGGGGGGGGGGTTGTGGTGTGTGTGTGTGTGTGTGTGTGTGTGTGTGTGTGTGTGTGTGTGTGTGTGTGTGTGTGTGTGTGTGTGTGTGTGTGTGTGTGTGTGTGTTCGTTCCTAATTGTTCTGACCTAATTGCATTTTTAGGGGATTGAGTCAAGCTCGTTTGTGTGTGTGTGTGTGTGTGTGTGTGTGTGTGTGTGTGTGTGTGTGTAATTTTCAGATGGCCGTCTAGTCTATTTTTTTTATGTGTCTGGGAATGTGATCATGTGTGTATTTGTATGGATTCTCTCTCTCTCTCTCTCTCTCTCTCTCTCTCTCTCTCTCTCTCTCTCTCTCTCTCTCTCTCTCTCTCTCTCTCTCTCTCTCTCTCTCTCTCTCTCTCTCTCTCTCTCTCTCTCTCTCTCTCTCTCTCTCTCTCTCTCTCTCTCCCCCCTTGCTTAACAGGTGGTGCTCCTTCTTTATCCGTTTTCTCATCGTTAAGGGGAAACTTTAATAGACTTTTGCCTCTTCCAGATATTCTTTGATTGCTTTCTTCATCTTTTTTTTTTATTCTGCCGCTGCATGGAACGAAAGGAAAGAAAGAGAAAAACACACACAGGGGATCATTGTCTTTAACTATGCAAATGTCT
This sequence comes from Eriocheir sinensis, assembly GCF_024679095.1. Taxonomy (NCBI): domain Eukaryota; kingdom Metazoa; phylum Arthropoda; class Malacostraca; order Decapoda; family Varunidae; genus Eriocheir; species Eriocheir sinensis. The sequence continues at coordinate 13,545,039 of NC_066535.1, read as the reverse complement.
GTCTTATCTTTTGTTTGTTTTCTTTCTTGGGTGTTTACGTGAAGATGTTGCATGTAGAATATTTTATTTTTTATTTTTCCATTAATTAAAAAAAAACAGACAGGGAGACAAATACGGACATATACATACAGACAAACATTTTTTTTCCTTGTTTATTAATCTAGACAGACACAGACAAACTTTTCTCTTTTCTTTGTATTATTTAAGACAGGCAAACAACAGATACCCAAACGTACACACACACAGACAAACGTTTTTTTTTCTTATTATTTTTCTTTAAAACAGACAAACAAAAACAGATACCCAAACGTTCACACACAGACAAACGGTTTATTTTTTCTTATTTTTCTTTAAGACAGACAAACAGAAAACAAATACACAAACGTTCACACACAGACAAACGTTTTCTTATTTTTTCTTTGACAGACAAACAAAAACTGATCCACAAACGTACAGACACACACAGACAAACGTTACTGGCCATAGATTCCTCAGTTTTAGATAACATTTCTTTTCCTTTCTTCCTCTTTGACGTAGTTTTGTGAGTATCTCGCTCCCTATAATTCTCCTATAATTCTTTCCCCTTCTGTCTCTCTCCGGCATATGACCACAGATGTTGCGCCGACTAAACGAAACTTTCCCAGAAGCTACCATGACTAAGCCGAGCGAGTGAGTGGTCTTTTACAGTGTCCTTATACTCTTTGTGGATGATTGGTTTAATGGTTCGATTCGGGGTTCGGTGGTTCGTGACTCGCCGTTCGAAGCTTCAAAACTCACGGGTCGGGTCAGTGTCGCGGGTCGTGGCGGCTGCGGATGGATCGATCTCCACGTCTTCTATCAGGAGGGTGTGGTCGTGCGCTCCTCCTCCTCCTCCTCCTCCTTCTCTTCCTGCTCCTCCTCCTCCTTCAACATAACTAACCTTCATCCTTCTCTTCTCCTTCCCTTCCTCTAGTTCTTTCTTTTTCTTCTTTGTTTTCTTTCTCACCTCCCCCTTCTTCTCTCTTCTTACTCCTTTTCCTCCTCCTCCTCCTTTAACATAACTAACCCCCATCCTTCTCTTTCTTGTTCTTCTCTTCCTTTTTCATTTCATCTTCCTTATTTCTCGTCGTTTTCTTCTTCTTCCGCTTCTTCTTCCTCCTTTTCCTTCTTCTCCACCAACCAAGCTAACTTTCATCTCTTTCTTCTCCTTCCCTTCCTCTCCTTTCTTTCTTTTTCTTCTTGGTTTTCATTTTCACCTCCTCCTTCTACTCCTTCCTCTCTTCCTTCTCCTTTTCCTCCTCCTCCTCCTCTCCTCCTTCAACGTAACTAACCTTCATCTTTCTCTTCCTCCTCCTCCTCCTCCTCTTCCTCTTTCATTTCATCTTCCTTTTTCCTCGTGGTTTTTTCTTCTTCCTTTTCCTCCTCGTTCATGTTTGACAAACCTTCATAGTCCTTTTCCTCTTCCTTCCCCTCCTCTTTTAATGTTCCTTTTTCTCTTATTTTCTTTATTCCTCCTTCTCCTCTTCCTCCTCTTTCTTCATCTTCGACTAACCTTCATTCTCCTTCTCTTCCTTCCTCCCTTCTTCTATTTTATTTTCCTTTTTCTCTATTTTTTTCTCTTTTTCTCTATTCTTCTCTATTCTATTTGATTTTTCTTTTTCTGTATTTTTTTTCTATTTTTTCTCCATTTTTCTCTATTTTCTCTATTTTTATCTTTTCTCTATTTTTTTTTTCTTTTTTTCTCACCCACTCCTCATACTCGTCCTCCTCCTCTTACTATTGATTTTCCTCTTCTCTTGTTTCTTCCTCCCCCTCTTTCTCCTCCTCCCCTTATCGATCTTCCTCTTCCTCCTTTTATCTTCCTCCTCCCCTCACCCTTCGTTGCTCATGGTTGCTTATTACGTTTTTTTTCTTAATAATAATGAAGTGTTTTATATATGTATTTTTTTGTTTTGCTATATTTTCCTTTACGTGTTCTTATTCATTTATTTTGTTCTTCTTGTTCTCGTTCTTTTTTTCCTGTTATTCATGGTCATAAGCTGTCACGGTTTTGCTTCTCTCTTGAAAATGATAATACTCTTCTTTTTTTGTTAGTCTTGCTCTAAACCCTTTCTCCTTTTTATCCGTTTTCCTTCTCTTTGATCGGCTCTGAAAAGAAACTGTTTTTGTCCTGGATTGGTTTTTTTTCTCTTCTTTTGGTGATAGCCTTACCACCACCACCACCACCACCTTGTTCTTCTTACTCCTTTTCCTCCTCCTCCTCCTCCTTCAACATAACTAACCATCCTTCTCTTTCTTCTTCTTCTCTTTCTCTTTCATTTCATCTTCCTTTTTTCTTGTGGTTTTCTCTTAACTATTATTGGTCTTTCCCTCTTCCTATTCCTTTTCCTCCTCCTCCTCCTCCTCCTTCAACATAACTAATCATCCTTCTCTTTTTTGTTCTTCTCTTTCTCTTCCATTTCATCTTCCTTTTTTCTTGTGGTTTTCTCTTAACTATAATTATTGGTCTTTCCCTCTTCCTATTCCTTTTCCTCCTCCTCCTCCTCCTCCTTCAACATAACTAACCATCCTTCTCTTTCTTGTTCTTCATTTTCTCTTCCATTTCATCTTCCTTATTCCTCGTTTTCTTCTTCTCTTATTCCCTCCTTTTCCTCCTCCTCTTCCAACCAAGCTAACTTTCATGCTTCTCTTTTTTCTTCTTCCCTTCCTCTCCTCTACTACTACTACTACTACTACTACTACTACTACTACTACTACTACTACTACTACTACTACTATTACCACTACTACTACCAACCTACCCCCCTCTCTTGTTTGCGTCAGCCCAGCAAGTCCCACTCCTAACTCTGTGATACGTCAAGACACAGTTAGTCCGCCGCTGTCAGTCTCGCCACTCAGTCATATTTAAATGTCATAATGCAAGGCAGCGATTAATCTTCAGGGCGAGTGACTTTGGTGAGGATGAGAGATGAGATTATGCTTGAGACTATGAATACATGTTATGAAAGTGATAACTCGCCTAAAATTGAGGATAGAGGATGATAAATGGAGCAGTGAGTAGCGGGCTTTTTTTTTTTTTTTATGCTTTTGAACAGACTCCTTTGCTGTAAAAATGAAAAAAAGATAGAAAGGTAAAAACTAACTTACACAGACACGTTAAAAATTCAAGTAAAGCCTGATAAATTAAAATAAATAGACAGGTAGAATTTAATTAAAGTGAAAACCGGAAAATTGACGTAGATACACAGAAAGAAAGACAAAATGAAAGAGGAAAATAATCACAGTACAAAAAATAAACAAACTAAGAATAAAAGAAAGTAAAGAAAAAAAAACTTGTGTGCTGGTTAAAATAAAGAAAAATAGAAATGTTACCCCGCAAGACTGACTGGGTGACTGATTGACTGCTTTCCCGCCTGACTAACTCCACATTTGATCAGTCGCCTTCACCTTCGGCAAGATTGGCCATCACCACCTCCGCCACCTGTGAAATACCTGTCTTTACCTGGGGCGACTTACCTGGTGCTCCCCCCCCTCCCCGTACACTCCCTTCCTTCCCTCTCTCATCTCTCTTTTTTTACTTTTTCCTTCCTGTCTTCGCTATCTTTGCAATTTGTCTGTTTTTTTTCTCTTCCTCTTTATCCTATCTTTGCTATCTCCCCCTCCTCTTCCCTTGCACTCCCTTCCTTCCCTCTCCCTTCTTTTTTTTTTTTACTTTTTCCTTCTTTCCTTCACTCTCTTACTAATTTGTCTGTTTTCTTCACTTCCTCTTTATCCTATCTTTCCTTCTCTCTATCTTTGCTGTCTCCCTCTACCCTTCCCTTACACTCCCTTCCTTCCCTCTCCCTTCTCTCTTTCTCCTTTTTCCTTTCCACCTTCATTCTGCATTTTGTCTTTTTTCACTCCCCTTTATCCTATCTTCGCTTCCCTCTATCTTTATCTTCCGTCTTATCTTGTTTTCCCTTCCCCTTTCCCCGTCTCCTTCCACCCTATCAAACCAATTACTGTGTTTTAATCTCTTCCTTCTATCGTCTATTAGCTTTCTCCTCCCCCCTTTCTCCTTATCTCCTCTTCTTCCATTCTTCAGTATCTGTTACCACATATATTATCTTTCTCCCTTTTCCTTCATCCCCTTTCCCTTTATCCCTCCCTCCTTTCCTCCCATTTTCTTTTTTCACATTGTTCTCCACTTACTCCATTTCCTGTCTTCTTTTTTTTCTTCTTTTTTTTCGATTTCCTCTTCTCCCCTTCTTTCCGTTTCCTCCTTCCCTTTCTCTTTTTATTTTGTTTTGTCTTTTTTTTCATCCTCCCTTCTTTTTCCTTTCCCACCTTCGTTTTCTTACCCTTCTTTATCCCCTTCCATGTTTTCTCTCTCTCTCTCTCTCTCTCTCTCTCTCTCTCTCTCTCTCTCTCTCTCTCTCTCTCTCTCTCTCTCTCTCTCTCTCTCTCTCTCTCTCTCTCTCTCTCTCTCTCTCTCTCTCATATTTTCCTTCCATTTCATATTTTTATCGTCTTTTTCCTTGCCTCTCCTCCTCCTCCTCCTCTCCTCCTCCTCCTCCTCCTCCTCCTCCCTTCAATCAGCCCGCAAGCTCCTCAGATTTCAACGTTGATACTGTAATTCCTCCCTCGCATTTTTTTTCTCTCTCTCTCTCTCTCTCTCTCTCTCTCTCTCTCTCTCTCTCTCTCTCTCTCTCTCTCTCTCTCTCTCTCTCCCTTCATTTTTAGTCCGTTATGCAGTTTTCTCGTCATTTTCTCATTTACTTTTAACTTTTCTTCTTTTGATTTCTTTTTTTCTTCATTTTCGTTCGTTATATTTTTCTTCGGTTATTCACTTTTGTTGCTCTTTCAAAGTTTTCTCCAGCCTTTCGATATTTACAGGTTTCATTTTTTGCTCTTTCTTTCATTCTTTCATTCATTCTTTCTTTATTTGTTTCTTCCTACCCCATCCTTCTTCCCTACCAACCTCCCTTTCGTTCTTAATTCCTCACTAATTCCTTTTCTTTCTCTTCTATCCTCTTCATTCCTCTCTATTCTCTTCTATTCTCTTCATTCCTCCCTTTTCTTTCTCTTCTATTCTCTTCTCTATTCTCTTCTTTCTCTCTTCATTCCTCCCTTCATTCCTTCCAGTTTTCCAACCTTTCCCTCTCTTCCCTCGTCCCAATCTCCCTTCCTTCCTTCTTCCCTGGCTTCCATCCCTCTTTCCTTTCTTTCTTCCTTCCTTCTTCAGTGTCTTCTTTATTTAAACATTCAAGACAGGTATATGTATTTCCCAAAGGTGGTCTGTTGTGTGCTGCCTATTCAAAGGGCGTGAAGTATAATATAAGAAATACAATGTTCACCTTATAAATAAATTCTGTTACTTTACTTTCCTTCCTGAGTCACTATCATACTTATCAGACTTCCACCCTTCCTTATCCCTCTTCTTCTTTATGTCCCTTCCTTCCTTCTCTTATCTTTATCTCTTTTTCTCCCTTCCCTTTTTATTTCTTCCCTATCTGCCTTCTGTCCCTTCCTTCCTGGGTCTGTCTTTGCTGTCAGATACCCACCCTTCCTTTCTCCCTCCTTCCCTGCCTTCTTTCTTTCTCTCCTTCCTTCCTTCCTTCCTTCCTTCCTTCCTTCCTTCCTTCCTTCCGTCCTCTCCTCTTTCCTATCTCCCTTCTCTACCCTTCCTTCCTGGGTCTCTGTCTTTCCTGTCGGATACCCACCCTTCCTCCCTCTCTCCCTTCCTTCCTTCCTTCCTTCCTTCCCTTCCTTCCTTCCATTCATCCTCCCTTTCTTCTTCCCTATCCCATCTTCACCTTCGTCCGTCCTCCCTACCTCTTTTATTTCCCTTCTTCCCTATCTCCCTTCCTTCCTCAGTATCACCCTGCCATCTTTCCTTCCTCCCTTCCTTCCTCCCTTGACCTCTTTATCACCCTTAGCAAGACTATATAAGCAGGGGAGGGTGAGCAGCAGACGCCCCTTTAAAACAGTACCCCATCCCTCTCTAGCGCCCCCCCCTCCTCCTTCCAGCCCCCTCCTTGCCCCTAAGACTGAACTCCGGATGTTAATTTTGCGTTCCTAATTAGATTAAGGTGAGTTTATGCCGCTGCTGAAACGGCTGAAGACTGTTGGTTAGAAAGTGGCGGGAGTTAACGAGATGGGGGGAGAGGGGGAGAGAGAGAGAGAGAGAGAGAGAGAGAGAGAGAGAGAGAGACACACACACACACACACACACACACACACACACACACACACAGAGACACAGACAGAGAGAGAGAGAGAGAGAGAGAGAGAGAGAGAGAGAGAGAGAGACAAGATAATGTTACTGATAAAGGAAAGGACGTGAAAAGTTAAAAGCGATAAAAGTGAAAGTGAGAAAAAACGAATTACCGAGAGAGAGAGAGAGAGAGAGAGAGAGAGAGAGAGAGAGAGAGAGAGAATAAAAAAAAAAGTGTCTGATGGCGGTGGGAAAATACACACAAAAAAAAATAGAGGGGAAAATAATGATATAGAAGATGGTGTGTCATTTTTCTTGTACGGGAGAGAAAGAAAAAAAAGGATTAATATGGAGGGTGTAAGACAAAGGGAAAGAGGAGACGCTACTACTACTACTACTACTACTACTACTACTACTACTACTACTACTACTACTACTACTATTCAGAGGAAGGTGGAAATAAATGGAAGGGTGGAGAAAGTGGAGAAATATAGGTCGGTGGTCACAAGGGAAATAAGTTGGAATATGAAGTCGTGTTTCTACTGTTATTGATGCTCCTCCTCCTCTTCCTCCTCCTCCTCCTCCGCCTCCTCTTCCTCCTCCTCCTCCTCCTCCTCCTCTTCTTCTTCCCCTCGCATGTTACCCGTAGCTCGAAATTTATGTATCAAAATATGGTTGTAAAAGAGAGAGAGAGAGAGAGAGAGAGAGAGAGAGAGAGAGAGAGAGAGAGAGAGAGAGAGAGAGAGAGAGAGAGAGATTGGAAAGATAAGATAGCCAAGGAAATTGATAGTCGTGTGTTTGTGTGTATGTTTCTGTGTGTGTGTGTGTGTGTGTGTGTTGTATAATCATTACCCCTTTACCTTACTTAAATACTACCTGTTATCTTCTATTGCAACATTTAAGTCTTAAGTAAATCATTCAAAATTATAGAAAATAACAAATATAATTAAAATGAACTCAATTACTTATCTTACCTTAATTCTAACTCTTCTCCTTCATAACGTTTAAATCCTCGGTAACTCCTTAAACATTATAGAAAACAACAAATGTAACTAAAATATATAACCCAATGATTTACCTCACTTTACTAATACCTGTTCTACTTTAGCCTTTGTCCTCTTTTGTCCTTTATTCAAATCTTCAGTAACTCCTTTAACATTTTGGCAAAGGGCGAATGTAAGCGAAAACTTGGCCCGTTCCTCCGTGACATCAGCGGCGGCAAATAGATACGAATGAAGCAAAGTTTGGGAGGATTACTCATGTCCCGCCACTCATCTCTCTCTCTCTCTCTCTCTCTCTCTCTCTCTCTCTCTCTCTCTCTCTCTCTCTCTCTCTCTCTCTCTCTCTCTCTCTCTCTCTCTCTCTCTTCTTACCCATCCCCTCTCACCGTCTCCTCTATCCCCTCTTCTCACTCTTCTCTCCGTTCCCTTCAACTTCTCGTCATATCTTTTTTTACAACAAAGGAGACAGCTCAAGGGCACACAAAAAAAGGAAACAATAATAAAAAAAAAGTTCGCTACTCGCTGCTCCTAAAAGAATCCAAAGAGGTGGTCGAAAGAGGGGTCAATTCCGGGAGGCGAGGTGTCCTGATATTCTCCTTTCCTCTGTTCTCCTTTCCTCTCCTCTCCTCTCCCTCCAGACTCCGTGACCTTGATCCTTCCTCTCGTCTCTTAATGAATGTCTCCTAATTGTTGTTTATGTTAGTAATGATATAAAGGTTGAATGGGTTATTTGATTCTTCCAGGTGAGATTCTAATTGCTTACCTATTTGCGTCTTTAGTTTTACGTTTTTATATCTTCTACTCCTCCTCTTCCTCTAATTCTTCTTCCTCCTCCTCCTCCTCCTCCTCCTCCTCCTCCTCCTAATCCACTGCCTATTATCCTCCTCCACTCCCACATCAATCTTAATTTCCACCTTATTGTCCTTCTCTTCCTCCGCCTCCTCCTCCTCCTCCTCCTCCTCTTCTTCCTCATCCTCCATTCTCACCCATCATCATCATCATCATCCCTCACCTCCCACTCCATCGGGCATTACCTGTTATTCCTTAACTCACTAATTGGTTCAAGTCGCTTAATTAACCGTAATTCCAGGTAAGGTTTCACTCCGTCTTGTTGTTGGTTTCTAGTTAGAGAACCGAAGTTAAGATGGCGTGCACACTGCTGTTTAATTATTGTCGTGTTTGGCTTCAGTCGTGTTTGTTTTTTTCTTTCCAGGCAAAGTCGTGGAGTTGTCAGTCTGGTGTTTGTGCCTCGTTTGGCAATTTACAGTCTTGTCACGTGTTTTAGGAATAGGAAGGGAAGGGAACACTGCAGGGATGGGAAGGATTGGAAGGGCATGATGTGTAGAGATGGTAAGGGATGGAATAGAAGGGAAGACTGTAAGGATGGGAAGGTCACGTGTTTTAGGAATAGGAAGGGAAGGAAACACTGCAGGGATGGGAAGGAATAGGAAGGGCATGAAGTGTAGGGATGGTAAGGGATGGAATAGAAGGGAAGACTGTAAGGATGGGAAGGTCACGTGTTTTAGGAATAGGAAGGGAAGGAAACACTGCAGGGATGGGAAGGAATAGGAAGGGCATGAAGTGTAGGGATGGTAAGGGATGGAATAGAAGGGAAGACTGTAGGGTTGGGAAGATCACGTGTTTTTGTTAGTATTGTCTTTTTTTGGTTAAGAAGTTGTATAGGATAATGGATTTGTGTGACGATGGAGTGTTGTAGCAGTCACGTATGAAGGAAGGTAGAATTAAACAAGTAGAAAGATAAAAATGTTAAAAGGTTGTCTGTTTTTCACGTATGAAGGAAGGTAGAATTAAACAAGTAGAAAGATGAAGATGTAAGAAAGTTGTCTGTTTTTCACGTATGAAGGAAGGTAGAATTAAACAAGTAGAAAGATAAAAATGTAAAAAGGTTGTCTGTTTTTCACGTATGAAGGCAGGTAAAATTAAACAAGTAGTAATATGAAGATGTAAGAAAGTTGTCTGTTTTTCACGTATGAAGGTAGGTAGACCGTAGAAATAAGGTAGGATTTTGTTGACAGGTAGATAGGCTTGCAGGTGTACGTTCTAAATGGTCTATCATATATTCGTTTGCCTATATATTCTTTTTAACTTTGTGGATTCATATAATCTCTTGCTTAGGAAACATCAAGAACCTGCCCTCTCTATCCCTGAATCAATATATATAATCCCTGCTTGAAGGTGTCCGTTGTATTGAGATTCATCAACTAACTGCTATCACTGTTCCATTCGTTCACCATTCTGTAAATCCATCATTCTTGGCAACGTCACTACAAAATCTGAATATATGAAAAAAGAAAATACTAAATAGCAAATTCAGATTCACCAAAGGCATAGGCATAGGAACAGGCTTGACAGTCATGTTGTGGGTGCCAATACCAAAGATACATTCAAGATGAGGTTGGATAAATACATGGATATTGAGGTAAGGTGGGGTTAGGATAAAAGGAGCTGCCTTGAATGGCCTCTTGCAGACTCCTTATGTTCTTATGAGTAAAGCCCTTTGCTGTTTATTCTATTATCGCTTCGTCAGCAGCTTCGAGGCACCTTCCACCGCGGCAAGCCTCTCCTCCGCGGCCGTCGTGTGGTGTGGACGATAAATCTCAGCGGGTGATTACAACATTCCGGGGAGCGTGGTGCCGCGCGCTAAACTTGCAAACATTATATTAAAATTTCAAGATTTGCCATTATTGCCGCCGTTAGTCACACTACATCACAACTGCCTGCTACTGCTTCTGCTGATGCTCCCACGACTACTACTGATACTACGACGGGGGGAGGGGGGAGGGAGGAAAGGGAGAGGGGGGGAGGAGTGGGGAGAGGGGGAGGGGGGAGGAGTGGGAGAGGGGGAGGCTGTTACTCATCACTGGCTAATTACAATACACACCTCATTATTTATTATTATTATTATTATTATTATTATTATTATTATTATTATCATCATTATTATTGTTACGTTTACTTATGCACCTGTTAATGTTGTGTTTAATGTTGTGTTTAGAAACTCTTGTAACTGTGGCTGTGTGTCGGAAGGGGGTGTGCGCTTGCGAGCGAAAAACGCTTATCATGGTTTTTCTTATGATTTATTGCATCATAAGCGTTACCGAGAGAGGGAGAGAGTGAGAGGGAGAGTGAGAGGGAGAGGGAGAGTTAGAGGGAGAGGGAGAGGGAGAGGGAGAGGGAGAGAGAGAGAGAGAGAGAGAGAGAGAGAGAGAGAGCGCAAGCCGTACGTTGTCGGTAACAGGGTCAAGCCGTATCGAGAAACATAACAAGTTTCGACATGTTTCCCTTTTTCTATATAATATTACCTGTTAGTGCTTTTTCACCACCACCACCACCACCACCATCACCATGACCCGTTCCCATTCCTGGCCTTCCCGAAATACAATAGAACATAGATATAGCAACACAATCTGGTGAGCCGCTATTAAACACAAAGGAACGGGGCGGGGAGTGCGCGGGGGGGGGGGGAGGGGGGGGGCGAGGGGGGGGTATGGCTGGGGTGGTTTTCGGGTGAAGGAGGCGAAGACGGAGGATGAGGATGACATAAATAATGGAGGAGAAGGAGAAAGGAAAGAAGGAAGAGGGAGAAGAAGGATAAGAAGAAGAAGAAAGAGAAAGAAGGGAGAAGTAAGGAAAATAATTGAAAAGAGAGAAAAGGGAGAAAGTAGGAGAGAAGAGAGAGAGCAAAGAGAAGGAAAAAAGAAGAAAAGAGAGAAGAGAGAAGGAAAAAAGAAGAAGAAAAGAGAAAAGATAAGAGAAATGAGAGAGAGAGAGAGAGAGAGAGATAACAATGAATGTGTGTGAAAGAGGGGGAGCGAGAGAGGTTAAACGAACGAGGACAGGTGTGTGGGGGAGGAAAGAAGAGGAGGAAGAGAAAGAGGTAAAGGAAATTCAATAACGCGGCGTGCTTGGAAAAGAGAGAGGGAGGGAAGAGGAGGAGGTGGAGGAGGAGGAGGAGGAGGAAGAGAAAGAAAAAAAAGTCAACGATAGTATTTTTTGAAGGGAAGTATATAACAGTTTGTGAAGCAGAAAAAAAAGAAAAATAAAACCACACATATTGATAAAGACGGAGAAAGCTTAAAAGAAAGGAAGGAAGAAAGAAGGAAGGAAAGAAAAGATATAAAAAGGAACACAGGCAGCAAAGAATGGGAGGAGGAGTAGAAGATTGTGATAAATAGAAATGAAATTGGAATAACATTGAAACCTTATATCCGAAATTTTTTGTGTGTCATCGAGAAGGAAAAATGAATAAGGAAGGGATGTTTGATGGACACACACACACACACACACACACACACACACACACACACACACACACACACTTAAGTACAACAGATGCTAAACCTATTCTGATGAGGGATTTATTCGTTTTAAGCCAGCCCTGTATACTGAACTTGAAGCTTGTGTGTGTGTGTGTGTGTGTGTGTGTGTGTGTGTGTGCTGTTATTGCCCGGCATCCGCACGGCTAATCAGGATCAACGAGGCTCGGAACACGGCGCGTTAAGTGGCGTCAACAGTTCTGTTTCATTACATAGAATAAATGGGTTTTCGATTTCGTTTTCTATAAATATATATTAACCCCAGACAGCACAGCCATAGCCATTAGTCATGTTTATCGCCTGGAAGAGTACACGTTTAATTATGTTGTAAGTTATATTCAAATACATACTTCGAATTATTTACAATACCTTAATTCATCAGACCGGAAAGAATATATATAGTAAAGAACGAAAACATGGAGCAATTATTCTGATGTTTTCCAGCTCGAGAATTAAAAGAGAAAAAACATGATTCCTGGCACTGAAATTACGTCAGATCCAGAAAAAGAATTCCGTCGCACTAAATTAACACAGTAATTAGCAACAAACACATCTATTCACATGATATAGAGATTATGTGTGTGATAACATAGGAGCAATTAACATCAAACACATGAACTAATTGGAAATGAAGGCTACGTAGCTAGGCAATATAAATTAAAACATTAATTACCAACAAACACATGAAATAAAAAAAAAAACTTTATGTATGCAGCAGTATAAGTATATGGATATGTATAAGTATGTAGCAGTATATGAATTAATACAAAATAAAGGTAATAAAGCAATAAGTTGTATAGTTAATCAGAGCTCAGGTGTGGAACAAAAGAAAACGCCTTTTGATAAGTTGCATCGTGTTTTGTTAACGTGGAGGAGAAGACAGAAGGGAAAACGAAGGGAGAAGACGAGAGAAAGAAAAGAAAAGAAGAAAATAGAATAGATGAGGAAAAGAGGTGTGTTGAGCATTAGAAGAGGTCGTGTGTCATGTTATGGGATGCCCCGTTGTTCTTTGCTATATAGTTTTGTTTTGCTCGTTATTTATTGGTATTGGGTTGGTTAAGAACATGCTGGCGTTTTTCTTTATTTTTTTTCTTTTCTTTTTTTTTTTTTTTTGCGTCGTGTGTTGTGTCATAGTGATAAAGAGAAATTGGAATAACATTAAAACCTAAAATATGAAGAATAGGCTGCGTTTTTCTTTATTTTTTCCTTTACTTATTTTTATTTCTTGTGTCGTGTGTTGTGTCATAGTGATAAAGAGAAATTGGAATAACACTAAAACCTAAAATATGAAGAATAGGCTACATTTTTTTTTCCTTTACTTATTTTTTTATTTCTTGTGTCGTGTGTTGTGTCATATTCCCGTGTGTTGTGTCATAGTGATAAAGAGAAATTGGAATAACACTAAAACCGAAAATATGAAGAATAGGCTGCGTTTTTTTTTTTCCTTTACTTATTTTTATTTCTTGTGTCGTGTGTTGTGTCATATTCCCGTGTGTTGCGTGTTGTGGCGAGTCATGTGTTGAGCTAAGTTAAGTTGTGTTGCACTTCGCCAAGGCTTACCAGAATCAGTATGGGCTGTATTGCTAAACACACTTCGTCGCCCAAGTTCACATATTTGACAAGGCTTTCGCAGGAGTTTGGGACATTTCCAGGATTAGCTTTATGACCCTGGTAGTAGTTTGATCCCTCTTCTGTACCATGAACCTAAAGAAACACTCATTAGAACCTGATTAACCCCTTCTTTGACCTTTTGTAATAGCTGATATGAAATGCGAAAATGTCTTGTAATACCGATATATATATTTTCCGTATGCTGGCTTTTTTTCTATCTCCGTTTCACCCTTGAGCTGCTTCCTTCCTGTGAAAATAATAATAAATAAATAAATAAAAATAGACAGGTTGAAATCTTACCACCACAACCGAACAATGCACAAAAAGTAAAAATCATCACCAGCGAGAGTGACAGTGTTCTTCTCGGCTACGTAATACTCCATGTTATCGTCTGCTGTGTTTGTGTGTTTCGCTGTGTTGCGTTCTGCCGTTCCACTTACTGAACTTTACTATGCATTTTGTGTTGCAAGTAGTGTTGTTAATAATAATAATAATAATAAGAAGAAGAAGAAGAAGAGGAAGACGAAGAAGAAGACGAAGAAGAAGAAGAAGAGGAAGACGAAGAAGAAGAAGAGGAAGACGAAGAAGAAGAGGAAGACGAAGAAGAAGAAGAAGAAGAGGAAGACGAAGACGAAGACGAAGAAGAAGAAGAAGAAGAAGACGAAGAAGAAGAAGAAGAAGAAGACGAAGACGAAGACGAAGAAGAGGAAGAGGAAGAGGAAGAAGAAGAAGAAGAAGAGGAAGACGAAGAAGACGAAGAAGAAGAAGAGGAAGACGAAGAAGAAGAAGAGGAGGAAGACGAAGAAGAAGAAGAAGAAGAAGAGGAAGAAGAAGAAGAAGAGGAAGACGAAGAAGAAGAAGACGAAGACGAAGACGAAGACGAAGAAGACGAAGACGAAGACGAAGACGAAGACGAAGACGAAGACGAAGACGAAGACGAAGAAGAAGAAGAAGAAGAAGAAGAAGAAGAAGAAGAAGAAGAAGAGGTGGATAAGGAAGTAGCCCTGAAGTTGACCGCAGAAGTGTCGCGGGCGGGAAGCGGCGGGTTGAAGACTGCAAGACACTCAGACAAACCTCGCTCTGATTCTGATATTCTCTTCTCCATATGGCAATGTCTACATGACTCCGCACCCTTGTCAATATATTGTTGAGCAAATCGACCCTTGCACTCGTCCATTTGCGTAGTGGTGGTGAAGGCATACCGTTATATTTTGTTTTGTTTTGTTACTTTTTTAATCAGAGAGAAATAAGTGGCGAAAGGTCAGGTGGGAACGATTAACTCCGTCGGCTCGGTCAGGTGTTCAGGTTAAGACTGAAGAAGAAGGAGTCGGAATTTTAATGGCCCTGACGAGGGAAACAAAGCGAGGGGCTGGACAGGGGAATACATGGTGATTATTAATGCTAAATACTAGGAAAAGTTTAGGGCAAGCACTATAAGGTGTGTAAGGGCAAGGATAGTGCGGTGATAGGATAAGGAGGACTAGGAGGAGGAGGATAAGGATAAGGAGGACTAGGATTAGGAGGAGGAGGATAAGGAGGACTAGGAGGAGGACACACTCTCTCTCTCTCTCTCTCTCTCTCTCTCTCTCTCTCTCTCTCTCTCTCTCTCTCTCTCTCTCTCTCTCTCTCTCTCTCTCTCTCCTTGCGGCTCCACTAATCAGTTCTTTTTTTCCTTCCTCAGGTAAGCGTTGGACAGGTGTGCCGGCCCGACCAGGTCGTGTGTTCGTGTGTCTGAAGTAAGTATGAAGAAGTCTCTCTCTCCTTCCCATCTCCCTATTTCTTCTATACACTGCCTGCTCCTCTCTCCCTCTCCCATATCCTTCACTTATCTTTCCTCATTTCTTAAGTCTATCTTGTTCCCCTACAGTTCTTCTCCACAAAATCTCCTTATTTTCATGCGGTCTTCGGTGTCAGGCACTAATCCCTCTTTCGCTCTCTGTTTCTCACCCTCTCACTCACCCATCACCATCTCCATCACCATTTCCTTCTTCCTATCACCCATCACCCACCCATTATCATCCATTTCACCCTTTTCATCTTCGGAAGTAAAAGAGAAAAATGAGAAAAGAATGAGGAGAAAGAAATAAGGATAATAAGGGCGACGTGAGAAAAGTCAGAGAGAGAGAGAGAGAGAGAGAGAGAGAGAGAGAGAGGATGTTGGTCTACGTGCCTGTTATCATTTCTCTCCCTTATCCTCCCCTTCCTCTTCTCTCTATCTCTCTCTCTCTCTCTCTCTCTCTCTCTCTCTCTCTCTCTCTCTCTCTCTCTCTCTCTCTCTCTCTCTCAAACTCACGCACACACAGAGAGAAACAACACACAATATTTCTACCTATACTGCAATAATAATAATAATAATAATAATAATAATAATAATAATAATAATAATAATGTGCTCTTATGTTAAACTTTCTATTATTGTATACACGTTGAAAAAAATATATTCGTGTTTGTACCTAAGGGTTTTCAAATTAAAGTTATCATTTAGTAATATATATAACAAAAACATGGACTAGAATAATAATATAAAAAAATAATTAAGACTCATTCCGTAAAAACTGTCAACTAATTCACTTTTATCTGTCTTTCTTTTCTTCTTTATTTTCCAAACTTTCTCTCCCTTTATTTCTTCCCCTCCGTCTTTAATTTCAACTTTCCTCATTTTTCTCTTCCTGTCTCTTTGCTTACATCCATCTCTCGAGTGATACAATTTTCTCTTCCTCTTGTTCTTCTTTTTCCCATACGTCTTTATTTCCTTCATTCATCCCGTCTTTCCTTCTTCTCTTCCTCCATTCCATCTTCCATCTTCTTAACACAAACTTTCTCTTCCTTCTCCTTTGTTTTCTTCTTTACTTTCAAACTCCTTTCCTCATCATCCATATTTCCTTCTTCTACTTCTCCTTCTTCTTCTTTTTCCCTTCGTCAGTCCATCTTTTTCAACACCTTAACTTTCCCTTCCTTCCCTCTCCCTCTCCCTCTCCCTCTCCCTCTCCTCTCCTCTTTCACTTCCGCCTCTCTCCCGTTCACCTCCTTCCCTCACTTCCTCCTTTCTTTATTTTTTGTTTTTCTTTTCTCCTTTTTTGTCTTCTTTTCTCCTCCTCCTCCTCTTCCTCCTCCTCCTCCTCCTCCTCCTCCTCCTCCTCCTCCTCACTTTCTGCTTACCTATGAGACGTGCGTGAAAGTAAAACACACCTGGCCGAGAGAGAGAGAGAGAGAGAGAGAGAGAGAGAGAGAGAGAGAGAGAGACCGTTAATACCCCTGACTTAGCGTTGTGGCAAGTTTTAAAGGTCCGCGAGGTACAGAGAGAGAGAGAGAGAGAGAGAGAGAGAGATGCTTCCTTCCAATTTAATAGACGCGCCCTCTTCTTCCAATTAGTACGCATGCAAGTAAAAATAAAATAAAAAGATAAATTGAGAGAAAGGACAAAAATACACAACTGTCAATATGGATACTACTACTACTACTACTACTACTACTACTACTACTACTACTACCATTACTACTACTACTACTACCATTACTACTACTACTACTACTACTACTACTACTACCATTACTACTACTACTACTACTACTACTACCACAATTACTCCTACAACAAATAATATGATAATACGTGGTCCAATTAAGCTGATGGCGGCAACCTAATTATCAAGTTACCCTCGCGCGTGTCGTCACTTTTTGAAGCGTGGAAAATAAATACTCGTGGGTTCAAAGCAGGAGAGAAATGTTCATCTCGCTCTTGCAAAATGTGAACAACTTTATTTTTGTTTTGTCTACGGCCATTCTTTTTTTTTCCACTTTTTTCCCCTTCTCTTCGTGTTTCTCCTCCTCCTCCTCCTCCTCCTCCTCCTCCTCCTCTTTCTTTTCCAGGTATTCCATTTCACTTTATTCCTCTCCTCCTCATTTTTTTTGTATTGCTCCGTTCCACTTCTTTCCTTTCTCCTCTGCTTCTCCCTTTGCCCTTTCCTTTCACCTTTTTTTTTATATGATGAATGGAATCAGTTGAACGGTGGAAGGCTCATGAAGAAAAACAACTGGAAATTAACGAGGTTCAGAAAGCTAGAAATCACATATGAAAACTGTAAAAGAAAAAGCTAGAAATCATAAGTTAAATTGGAAACATAGCAAAAGTTAAAGAAAATAGATATAATGCAAATTCAGGAAAACCGTAAGCAACATAATTTAAAGACAGAAATTTATAACGAAAACAAAATTGAGACATAGCTACAGAAAATTTGTAAATGGTAAACGTAAGTAATAGAAATATATATACATAGAATTTAAGTGAAAAGATACAACATGAAATATATATGTTTTAAGCTTAAATGAAATGCATGAAAAAAGTTTTCAAGTATAGATAAACAAAATATATAAATAGTAAGATTAAAAATAACTTAATGAAGGAGTTAAAAGCCAAGAAACTTCAGCCATTGTGCAAAAGTGAATGAGAGAGAGAGAGAGGAGGAGAGGAGGAGGGAGGAGATGGGAAGAAAGGAAACAAGAGAGGAAAGGAAAGAGAAAAAAAAGGGAAAAGAAAAAAGGTATAAAAGAGAGAGAAAAGGAAAAAGAAGAAGAGATAGAGAAAGAAAGAGAGAAAGAGAGAGTTATCAGGCAAATGAAGAGCAAAAAAAGAAGTAGGGGAAGAGAGGCCAAGGAAACAGGAAGTGGAATAGAGAGGAAGAAGAGAGGAGGAAGGAAGCCAGTGGAGAAGGTAGATAAACAAAGCAAGAGAAGGCGAGGAGAGAGGGAAAGCAAATGAAGGAGAGAGAGAGACGGTGGGGTGGAAACCAAATGTCTTATGGAACAATGGCGGTCAAAAAAAAGAAGAAAAAAAGAAGGAAGTGAAGAATGAAGGAAGGAAGGATGGAAGCAAAGAAAGGCTGAGTGTGAATGGAGGATGAATGAAACTGAGAGGAACGATCAATATCTCCTCCCCTCCTCCTTCTCCTCCTCCTCCTCCTCCTCCTCCTCCTCCTCCTGACCCTATTTGACCTGTCTTCAGCGTTTTATGAGCTTCCTATCATCACGCCTACGCCCTCCTCCTCCTCTTCCTCCTTCCTCCTCCTCCTCCTCCTTCCTCCTCCTCCTCTTCCTCCTCCTCCTCTTCCTTCCTCCTCCTCCTCCTCCTTCCTTTCTTCCGTAATGCTATCAATAAACACGTAAATAGGATAATTATTGAAGGAGCTCCCATTTATCCTCCTCCTCCTCCTCCTCCTCCTCTTCTTCCTCCTCTTCCTCCTCCTCCTCCTCCTCCTCCTCTGGTTTTCAACATAAGACCATGAGTAATCACCTCCATTTTCCTCCCCAGTTTAAAGAGAGAGAGAGAGAGAGAGATGACTGCGCAGAGGTATGGCATTCAAAGCTTTCAAAAAATTACACCCCTTTTTAGTGTGTGTGTGTGTGTGTGTGTGTGTGTGTGTGTGTGTGTGTGTGTGTGTGGGCTTATGCATATTTGGTCTTGTCTTCCTCCTCCTCCTCCTCCTCCTCCTCCTCCTCTTTCAGTTCCTTTTCCTTGTTATCCTCAGTTTCCTTTCTCTTTTAGTTTCTTTATCTTTTAATTTTCTCATTTTCTTTTTCTCTCATTTTTCTCATTTCCTCTTTTCTTTCTTCATTCCCCGCTTCGTAAGTTCCACCTCGACTTTCTATCCATCTTTCCAGCGTTGCCAAATTATCGTACTCAAAACATCGCATTTATCACTTCCGGGGCCCAAAACTTTCGTACCCACACAGATAACGAGATTCTAGTTAAAGTTATCGATAAAAGCATAACTTGTTGTTTGTTTGCGATAGCTGTGACCCAGAAACCGGAAAATACGATGTGCTGAGTGGCTGAGTACGATAATTTGATAACGCTGCTTCTTTCTTTCCCGTCTGCTCGCTAACTTTCCTCTCCTTTCCTTCCTCCTCTCTCCTCCACTTCTCCCTCTCAACTCTCCTTCAACTCCGTCATGGTTCTTCCTACGCTTACTTCACGCCTTCCCCTCCTCCTCCTCCTCCTCCTCCTCTTCCTTTTCCTCTCACAACTTTCCCTCCGAACTCTCATCCACACCGTTTCTTCTTCCTCCGGTTTTATCTCTTCTCTCCTCTCTCCTCCTTCTCCTCCTCCACGCCCCCTCACTTCTCTCCTCTCCTTCCTTCCTTCCTTCCTTCCTCAATATCTTCTTCTCTCTCCTCCTCTTGGCGTCTCATCTGCAATTTTTCTCGCTTTATCTTCCTCCTTGCCTCTTCCTTCCTTCCTTCCTTCCTTCCTTCCTTCCTTCCTTCTCCTTCTTTCTTTTCATTCCTTCCTCTCTTCCTTCTTCTTTACTTACTGTTGCATTTTTCCATCCCTTGTTTTTCGTCCCTTTTCATATTTCTTTCGTCTTCTTCATTCCTTTCCGTTTTTCTTTTCTTCATCTTCTTCTTCTTCTTCTTCCTCACTTTTTTCTCTCCTAACATTTTTTTTTCTCTCACTTTCCTCTCATCACAGTTTCCCTCTCTTCTTTCCCTTCATTCTCCTTCTCTCTCTCTCTCTCTCTCTCTCTCTCTCTCTCTCTCTCTCTCTCTCTCTCTCTCTCTCTCTCTCTCTCTCTCTCTCTCTCTCTCTCTCTCTCTCTCTCTCTCTCTCTCTCTCTCTCTCTCTCTCTCTCTCTCTCTCTCTCTCTCTTTCCTCACCTTTTCCTCTCATCACAGTTTCCCTCTCTCCTTTCCCTTCATTTTCCTCCTCTCCTTCTCTCTCCTTTTCCTTCCCCGCCCCTTTTCCCTCCTCTTTTTCCCTCTCCCTTCCCTCGTCTTTCCCTATTTCCCTCTTTTTCACTCTATCCTTCTCTCCCTCACTCCACCCCTCCCCCCCTCTTATCCTTCCTCCCTCCCTCCCCCCCCTCGGTTCGGCTTCCTTCACAACTTAGGTTTTCAAAGTTTGCTTCAAGTTACGAGGGGAGTCTTTTGTGATCTTTTTTTTTTTTTTTAACCTTTTTTTAATTTTTTTATAGCATTTTAATCTTGCTCTTTTTTTTTTTTTCTTTACCTTTTCTTGGATATCTCTCTCCTTACCTCCTGGATATCTCTCTTCTTCTTCTTCTTTTTTCTTTTTCCTCTTCTTCTTCTTCTTCTTCTTCCTTTTAACCTCGTCCATTTCATCATCCTCATTTTTCTCCCTCTCAAAATTTCCTTTCAAATCTTCAGCTTTCTTTTTTTTCTTCTTCCTCTTCGTCTTCTTCTTCTTTTTCTTCTTCTTCCTCCTTTTAACCTCGTCCATTTCATCATCCTCTTTTTTTCTCCCTCTCAAAATTTCCTTTCAAATCTTTCGCTTTTCATGAATCGTCCTCGCCGTCTCCCTACTTCATTTCCTCCTCCTCCTCCTCCTCCTCCTCCTCCACACATTCCCCACACAGTCGTATCTCCCTCTTCTCATTGTCTTCTCTCTGATAACTTTCTCTCCTCCTCTCTCCTCCTCCTCCATCTTTTCCTCCTCATCTCTCCATCTCTCTGTGCTTCTCTCTCTCTCCCACGTTCTCCTCCCCTACCTTCCTTTCCTCTCTCCCTCCCCCATTTTCCTGTTTTCTCCTATTCTTTTCTCCTTCATTCCCGCTATTTTTCTTTTCTTCCATTCTCTCTCTATTCCTCTTTTGCTTCTACTCCTTTTTTTCTCATTCTTCCTTCCATTCCTATTTTTCTTCCCTTTTGTCATCTTTTTTTCCCTCTCGCTTTTATTCTTTCCCTATTCCTATTTCTCCATCCATTTTTTCTTTTACTCTTCCCCTCCTCTGTTTCCCTCCTACGTTCCTATTTGACGGTCTTCTTCCTCCTTCCTTCTCACCTTCCTTCCTTCCTTCCTTCCTTCCTTCCTCCATCGGTCAGTCTGAGTCCAAACTTTCTTGCATATGGTTCTCACATCTTCCTACTCTTTCTTCCTTCCTTCCTTCCTTCCTTCCTTCCTTCCTTCCTTCCTTCCTTCCTCTATCGGTCAGTCTCAGTCCAAACTTTCTTGCATATGGTTTTCACATCTTCCTTCTCTTTCTTCCTTCCTTCCTTCCTTCCTTCCTTCCTCTATCGGTCAGTCTCAGTCCAAACTTTCTTGCATATAGTTTTCACATCTTCCTTCTCTTCCTTCCTTCCTTCCTTCCTTCCTTCCTTCCTCTATCGGTCAGTCTCAGTCCAAACTTTCTTGCATATGGTTTTCACATCTCCCTTTTCTTCCTTCCTTACTTCCTTCCTTCCTCCTTTCTTGTTTTCCTTTCCCGTTCTCTTTCTTTCCTTTTGTCTCTTATTCTCTTGCTTTTTATTATTGTTTATTTCTTACGTTTTATTTTCGTCTGTCGTTGATCTTTCCTTTGTAATTTATTGTTTTAGTTTTGTTTTTATTTTTTATTTATTTTTATCCTCACCTTTTATCACATCTTTATTTCTGTTTTTATCAAGTCATCATCCTTCTATCCTTCCTTCTTTCCTTCCTTCCTTCTTTCCTTCCTTCCTTCCTTCTTTCCTTCCTTCCCTCTTCGTCACTTCCTGATCCTTTCCTCTCTGTATATGTATTTCCATTTGTTTATTTGTTCTTTCTCTCTCTCTCTCTCTCTCTCTCTCTCTCTCTCTCTCTCTCTCTCTCTCTCTCTCTCTCTCTCTCTCTCTCTCTCTCTCCTTGGCATTTCCTCCTCCATCTTTTTTTTTCCTTCTCGATATTATTTATTACCCTCTTTCCTCTCCTTTATCATATTCATCTCTCTCTCTCTCTCTCTCTCTCTCTCTCTCTCTCTCTCTCTCTCTCTCTCTCTCTCTCTCTCTCTCTCTCTCTCTCTCTCTCTCTCTCTCTCTCTCTCTCTCTCTCTCTCTCTCTCTCTCTCTCTTTTCCCTCTCGAGACTGCTGGCGCCATTCGAGAGAGAGAGGTCTGGATTCTGGAAGGGAGAGAGATGTGTGTGTGTGTGTGTGTGTGTGTGTGTGTGTGTGTGTGTGTGTGTGTGTGTGTGTGTTACGTCCGTCTCCCTTCCTGACCTTGAATCTGTCTAGCCCTTTAAACCCCTTGACCTTGTTTCCTCTCCCTTTGTCTCCCTTATCCTCCCTGACCTGGCCTTAATATTCTTCTTCCTTTCCATTGATTTTTGTTCATCGTTTTTATCCCCATTTTATAACATTCCTATTGCGTCATTCTTTGTTATTCCTCCTTATATATGTGTTTGCTTTTCCCTTTTCTATTTATATTAATCTTTTTCTCTTTTTCTATCTATCTATATTTGTCTCGATTTTCATTTATATATCTCTTCTTATTTATCTATTACTCTGCCATTTTTTCTCTTCCATTTTTTCCATATTTCCATCTTTTCTTCTTTTTAACATCTTTTCCATCTTCTCTCCATCTTATCTTCTTTCTCTCTTCCTTCTTTTCCATCATCTTCCCATTCATCTTTTTCCTCGTCATTCATAGTATCTTCTCCTTTCTCTCTCTCTCTCTCTCTCTCTCTCTCTCTCTCTCTCTCTCTCTCTCTCTCTCTCTCTCTCTCTCTCTCTCCTCTTTTTAATATTCCTCCTGCACTCCTCTCTGTCTCCCTCGCCTCCATTCCCAATATTCCTCTCTTTTTTTTTTCTTCCTAGTCCTCTCATTTATATTCTACCTCTGCTCTCTTTGTTCTCTCCCTCTATTCTCTCTCTTCATATTCCTTTTGTATTCTGTTCTCATATCTTCTTGTTCTCTGTCATATTATCTGATTCTCCTTATTCTTCTTTCTTGTGAGTGATTCTCCTCTTTGGTTGTTTCTCTCTTCTTCCTTGTACTTTCTTCCTAATGTTATAATTATCTAGGATTTTTTTTATATAATGAATCCCTTAGTTTTCTTTATCCTTCAAATATCCTGCGGTCTACCACGATTTTATCCTTTCATGCGCCCTGCTTCTCCCTTTCTTTCCTTCTCTCTTCTTTCTTCCTTCTCCCTTCTTTTTCCTCCCTCTTTCCTTCCTCCTTTCTATTGTTTTTCATTTACTCGCCTTCTTCCCTTTTTTTCATTCCTACTTCTCATCTCTCCATCTATTCTTCCTTTCCCCTCCCTTTCTTTCTTTTATCTTTTCTTTCTTCCTTCTCCCTCCATTCTCCTCCCCTCTTTCCCCCCTCCCTTCTATTTTTCATTTACTCTCCACTGCCCTTTCTTCTCTCCATCTTCCTATCTCTCCATTCATTCTTCTTTTCCTCTTCCTCTGTTTCTCTCCTACGTTGCTCTCTCACTACCTTCTTCCTCCTTCCTTCCTTCCTTCCTTCCTTCCTTCTTTCCTTCTCTTCATTTCACCCCTCATTCCTCCTCCCTCCCTTCCTTCCTTCCTTCCGTCCTCCTTCCTACCTTTTCCTTTTCCTTTACTCTTTCCATGACTCCCCAACCCTTTATATAACTTCTGTTTTTATTTATTTTTATTTTTTTCGTTCCTCTGTTTCAATCTTCTTTTTGTCTTTCTCCGCTCTTTCTTCCCTCTCCCACCTTCATCCCTTTTTTTTCTCCTTTACTCTCTCTACTCTCTCCTCAGCTCTTTATGCAACCTCTTCTTCTTCTTTATTCTTTCATTGCTCTTATTCTTTATTCCTTTCTTTCATTCTCTCTCTCCCCTTTTTCTTCCTTCTCTTTCCTTCATCCCATTTTCTCTTCTCCTTTACTCTCTCCATGACTCTCAAACTCTTTATGTAACCTGTTTTTCTTCTCCTTTTTATTCATCGCTCTTTTTTTCTCTCCCCTTTCCCCCTTTTTCTCTCCCTCAATAAAAAGTGCCGATAAGGGTTCAACGACGCTGTTAAGGGTATCTGCTGACCCTCCCCTATTAGCTCTTTATCTACCCCTTTACATCCCCTTACTTACCCTCTTTAGCTTCCCTTCATCCTCTTTTTTTTCTCCTCCCTCCTCTTTTTTTTTTGTGTGTGTGTTTGTCTTTTTGTTTTGCTTTGTTTTGTTTTGTTCTCTTGTTTTGTTTTCGTTTTTTGTCTTGTTTTGTTTGTTTTGATTTTAGTTTTTGTTTTGTTCTGTTTTTTGTCTCGTTTTTATTTTTTGTCTCGTTTGTCTTTTATTTTGATTTTTGTTTTGGTCTTTGTTTTTTGCTTCGATTTTTGTTTTGTTTATTTCGATTTTTGTGTTTCTCCTGTTTTTCGTTTTGTCCTGTTTTTTTTCTGTTTTTTCTCGTTTCTTTCATGACAGGAATAAATTTTTTGGGGGGGGCCTGTCTCTTTTTTTTTTCCTCTATTTGTCTTTTTGTTATGCTGAGTGGGCGGCAACAGCGAAGCCAGGAGGGAAAATATGGCATACTAAGTTAGGTGTTATGTAAGTCTCTCTCTCTCTCTCTCTCTCTCTCTCTCTCTCTCTCTCTCTCTCTCATCAGTAAACTTGTTCCCTTCATTTTTATCTGTTTTTATCGGTCATATTCAGACTTCCTTCTCATCTTTCACCTTCCTCATCACCATACCATCATCATCATCATCTTGCTATTCCATCCTTCCTTTCGCTTCCTTCTTTTTGCCTTACTTTCGTTTCCTACTCTTCCCATCCTTCCTTCCTTCCTTTCCTTTCCTTCCTTCTTTTTGCCTTACCTTCGTTTCCTACTCTTCCCATCCTCCCTTCCTTCCCCTCCCTTCCTTCCTTCTGCCTTACCTTCGTTTCCTACTCTTCCCATCCTTCCTTCCTTCCTCTCCCTTCCTTCCTTCTGCCTTGCCTTCGTTTCCTACTCTTCCCATCCTTCCTTCCTTCCTCTCCCTTCTTTCCTTCTGCCTTACCTTCGTTTCCTACTCTTCCCATCCTTCCTTCCTTCCTCTCCCTTCCTTCCTTCTGCCTTACCTTCGTTTCCTACTCTTCCCATCCTTCCTTCCTTCCTCTCCCTTCCTTCCTTCTGCCTTACCTTCGTTTCCTACTCTTTCCATCCTCCCTTCCTTCCTCTCCCTTCCTTCCTTCTGCCATACCTTCATTTCTTACTCTTCCTTCTTTCCCACCTCTCTTCCGTACTCTTCTTCCCGTTTTCCTCTCTTATCTTTATTATCTACCTTATCTTTCCTACCTCTTTTCTTTCCCTTAATCAGTGCCAAGTTCTTTCTTCCCTCTATCTCCATTTTCTTCCTCTCCTTTCCCATTTCATTTGCCTAATCTACTTTTTCTTCCTCCTTGCTTCATCTCTCTCTCTCTCTCTCTCTCTCTCTCTCTCTCTCTCTCTCTCTCTCTCTCTCTCTCTCTCTCTCTCTCTCTCTCTCTCTCTCTCTCTCTCTCTCTCTCTCTCTCTCTTCTCCAGTTACATTCATTTTCCTCCTCTCTCTTCCTCTTACTTACTCTCCTGAGCATCTCCTCCTCCTCCTCCTCCATTATATCCCTCCTTCCACATCATATATTTCCTCTTTTCTTTTCCTCTCTTCCTTCTGTTTCCTTCATGCGGTATTTATCTCAGTTTCCCTCCAACGTTTCCCATTTTCTTTCCTTCCCGTGTAATAAAATAGTAGGCCCCTAAACCAGGTAGCCTCGTTTTATATATAAGCCTACACGTTTTCTGTTACATCCTCATTTATACCTGTCCCTCCTCCTCCTCCTCCTCCTCCTCCTCCTCCTCCTCCTCCTGATGGCCCCTTCAATCTCGCAATCTGATTTGTGGATGAAGGAAAAGAAATCCCTTCCTCCACCTTACAAAATTTTTACATTTTGGGGAGGGAGAAGGAGAGGGAAAAAGGGAGAGAACGAGAAGGGGAGAGGGACATGTGGGGAGAGAAAAGGGGAGAACATAGGATAGAAAAATAGGGTGATGGGAGGATGGAGGGGTGTAAGGTGTGAGGAAAAGAGAGAGAAAGAGGAAGAGGAAGTAAAGTAAGTAAAGTTCTGTCATACGCAATAGCTACGCGTGGCCTCAGTGCACATCTCCGTCGCATTGGCCCCAAAACCTGTGATGAAGGAAAAACTTTAAAATAACCCAAGGAAAAGGTGAGGGAGGGAAGCAAAGGAGGAAAGTGATAGAGGGAGGAGAAGAAATGGAGTGGAAAGTCGTAGTGGTGGTGATGGTGGTGGTGGTGAAATAGAGGGTGGTTAATGGAGAGTGAGGTTGAGAGTGAGGGAAAATTGATTGGTGGTGGAGAGAGAGAGAGAGGAGGAGGAGGGAAGGAGAAAGGGAGGGAGGTAGGGATAGAAGGGGCTGGTGTTGAGATAGAAAAGAGTGGTGATGAGATAATGATGTTGGTGGTGGAGGAGGTAAAGATGGGTGATATTAAAGAACGTAATGGAGGGGAGGACAGTGGTGATGAGGGTGATGAAGATGGTGATGACGATGGTGATGATAGTGATGACGGGGAAAGAGGAGGACATTAAGAGGAAGGAAATATTTATGGAGTGAGAAAGAAGGAAGAGGTGATGGTGATGGTGGTGATGGTTGTGATGATAATGGTGGTGAAAAGAGAGCAAAAGTACTTTCTCTCTCTCTCTCTCTCTCTCTCTCTCTCTCTCTCTCTCTCTCTCTCTCTCTCTCTCTCTCTCTCTCGCTCTCTCTCTCTCCAGTAGTTTTTCCCTTCCTCGGCTTTGTTTTCCTACTTTTTTTCCTCTTCTTTATCCTCTTCCTCCTCTGCCCTCCTCCTCCTCCTCCTCTTAGTGTTCCGGTAGTTTTTCTTCCTTTTTTATTTATTTTTTATTCCGGCTTCTCGTCCTTCCCAAGTTATTATTTCTTATTCCTTCCTTTCTTTCTTTCTTCTCTCTACAGTAATCTTTCTCTCTTTACGTTTTATCATACAGCTCCTTCCTTCCTTTCTTTCTTTCTCCTTTTGTTTGTTCTAGTCTACTTTTCTCTCTCGTTTTACTTAATTTTCCTTTTTTTGCCATACTTTCTCCCTTTCTATCAGCGCTCCCTTCTTCTCTCCCACACCTTTATCTTACTTTTTCCTCTTTCTTTCCCCTCCACCTACCTTGAATCCTACTTATCCCATCGTCTTTCCCCTCCACCTACCTTGAATCCTACTTATCCCTTCGTCTTTCCCCTCCACCTACCTTGAATCCTACTTATCCCTTCGTCTTTCCCCTCCACCTACCTTGAATCCTACTTATCCCTTCGTCTTTCCCCTCCACCTACCTTGAATCCTACTTATCCCTTCGTCTTTCCTCCACCTACCTTGAATCCTACTTGTCCTTCGTCTTTCCCCTCCACCTACCTTGATCCTACTTATCCCATCGTCTTTCCCTCCACCTACCTTGAATCCTACTTATCCATCGTCTTTCCCTCCCCCTACCTCGAATCCTACCTATCCCTTCGTCGTCCCCCTCCACCTACCTTGAATCCTACTTATCCCTTCGTCTTTCCCCTCCACCTACCTTGAATCCTACTTATCCCTTCGTCTTTCCCCTCCACCTACCTTGATTCCTCTTATCCTTCGTCTTTCCCCCTCCTACCTTGAATCCTACTTATCCCTTCGTCTTTCCCCTCCACCTACCTTGAATCCTACTTATCCCATCGTCTTTCCCCTCCACCTACCTTGAATCCTACTTATCCCATCGTCTTTCCCCTCCACCTACCTTGAATCCTACTTATCCCATCGTCTTTCCCCTCCACCTACCTTGAATCCTACTTATCCATCGTCTTTCCCTCCACCTACCTTGAATCCTACTTATCCATCGTCTTTCCCCGCCACCGAACTTGAATCCTACGTATCACATCGTCTTTCCCCTCCAACTACCTTGAATCCTACTTATCCCATCGTCTTTCCCCTCCACCTACCTTGAATCCTACTTATCCCATCGTCTTTCCCCTCCACCTACCTTGAATCCTACTTATCCCTTCGTCTTTCCCCTCCACCTACCTTGAATCCTACTTATCCCTTCGTCTTTCCCCTCCACCTACCTTGAATCCTACTTATCCCTTCGTCTTTCCCCTCCACCTACCTTGATTCCTACTTATCCCTTCGTCTTTCCCCTCCACCTACCTTGAATCCTACTTATCCCTTCGTCTTTCCCCTCCACCTACCTTGATTCCTACTTATCCCTTCGTCTTTCCCCTCCACCTATCTTGAATCCTACTTATCCCTTCGTCTTTCCCCTCCACCTACCTTGATTCCTACTTATCCCTTCGTCTTTCCCCTCCACCTACCTTGAATCCTACTTATCCCTTCGTCTTTCCCCTCCACCTACCTTGAATCCTACTTATCCCATCGTCTTTTCCCTCCACCTACCTTGAATCCTACTTATCCCATCGTCTTTCCCCTCCACCTACCTTGAATCCTACTTATCCCATCGTCTTTCCCCTCCACCTACCTTGATTCCTACTTATCCCTTCGTCTTTCCCCTCCACCTACCTTGATTCCTACTTAACCCTTCGTCTTTCCCCTCCACCTACCTTGAATCCTACTTATCCCATCGTATTTCCCCTCCACCTACCTTGAATCATACTTATCCCATCGTATTTCCCTTCCACCTACCTTGAATCCTACTTATCCCTTCGTCTTTCCCCTCCACCTACCTTGTTTCCTCCTTATCCCATCGTCTTTCCCCTCCATCTCCTCTTCTTTACGTTCCTTCCCTCTCCTCCTCCGTTTCTATCCTTACCTCACCCCGTTCTCTCTTTCTCTGACCGAGGGAGGAAAGAGCAAAGTGGAGTTAACGAAAGAACGCGATGAATTCTGTGACAACTTGAATGAGGAAAGAGAGAAGAAACAAAATAAGGAGTAAGAGGGAGAGATGTTGAAAAGGAAAGAAGAGAGAAATACAGAAAGTAACATTAAGAGGGAGAGAGCTGTTTAAGGGAAAGAACAAAATATAAAGAAGGACTAGAAGACGACGAACAGAAAAGAATTAGCAGAATATGAAGATGAAAAACTAACAGGAACAAAAACACGAAGAAGACGAAATAAAAAAGAAAGAAAACAAATGAACAATAGAAAGGAGAGGTGTCAAAATAAAATAAAATAAAAAGAAGGAAAACAAGACTAAAACGAAGAAAAAGAAAAGTAATGATAAGTAGTGGATGAAAATAAACAAGAATACGAAGAAAAGGAAGACGAAAAAAAAAAGTGAATAATGACGCAAGCAAGATACTGAATTTCAAAACAGAGGGGAGATGCACGTCATACAAGAGATATATACAAAGGAATATACTTAAGGGACAACAGATGGCGCTGAAGGAGGAGGAGGAGTGAAAGAAGGAGGAGGAGGAGGAGTGAACGAAGGAGCAGGAGGCTTGGTGCCAGTTGCTTAGAACGTCTTATCGAGGCGAGAAGTGAGACCAATAGGAAAATAAAATAAAAGACTTCGTGATGGCGGGTGGGTGACGAGAGAGAGAGAGAGTGTGAGGTGTGAGAGAGTGAGTGAGAGTGAGTGAGTGATAAAGTGAGAGAGAGAGAGAGCGTTGATAAGTAGGGAGATTTTATAATATATTTTGATAACTTAGCGGGAATGACTACTACTATTACTACTACTACTACTACTACTACTACTACTACTGGTATATATTTAATTTGTCAACTTCATACACATATATTTCTCTCTCTCTCTCTCTCTCTCTCTCTCTCTCTCTCTCTCTCTCTCTCTCTCTCTCTCTCTGGCTTTCAATCTCGTCTATCAGTTTTTTTTTTTTTTTTTTTTCGTATCTTATCACAATTTTTCACTCGCCGGCTTTTTTTTTTCCCTTCCTGCTTTTATCTGAGACTCGGCAGAGAGAGTTTTAATGGAAAGGATTTTTTTTGTGTATGTGTTTGTTGTGGTTGTTGTTGTTTGTTAACTTTGGGCGCTCTGTGTATTATTTTCTTTTGTCTGATGTTTTTTGTTTTTTATATACTTGTCTTCGTCTATCTCACAGCAATCCGTTCTTTCCCTTTTCTTTCCTCTTTTTTTCCTCCTTCTCCTCCTCCTCCTCCTCTTTTTCATCCTCCTTCCTCGCCACCACCATTACCACCACTGCCGCCATCCTCCTCCTCCTCCTCCTCTTCTTCCACTTCAGCATATTCAGGAATAATGGGAACTCCAGATGCTGAGGATATTTCTCTCTCTCTCTCTCTCTCTCTCTCTCTCTCTCTCTCTCTCTCTCTCTCTCTCTCTCTCTCTCTCTCTCTCTCTCTCTCTCTCTCTCTCTCTCTCTCTCTCTCTCTCTCTCTCTCTCTCTCTATCTATCTATCTATCTATCTATCTATCTATATATCTAACTCATCCAGCAGCCCGCCCACAACACATTCACAAGATAATACAATAACACACACACACACACATACACACAGACACAGACCCCCACCCCCCACCCACACTCCCCACTCCTCCCTGCCCCCCCTCCCCTCTCCCTCCCCTTACACACACAGGTGGTCCTCTAGGGGGCTGGCGCGGGCAAGGTAATCTGATTAGTGCTGTGGGAAGGCAATCAGGTATAGACATGGAAGTAATAAGGGTATAGATAAAAGGCCAATCGGGTAATAGCGTTCGGCAGGTCGTTGCAAGGCGGGAGCAGCGGCTGAATCGGGCCATGTGTTGCGCCTGTGTACCTGTGTTGCGCCTGTGTACCTGTGTTGCGCCTGTGTACCTGTGTTGCGTTGCGAGTGTACGGGTGTTGTGTGCTTGCGGTGTGCTCGTAGAGGGTTAGGGGAAGAAAAATATGGAGTTTGTAGATGAACTGAATAGTATGTGTGCTAGATTAAGAAAGGTTTGCGCGCGTGTGTGTGTGTGTGTGTGTGTGTTTGTGTGTGTGTGTGTGTGGAGTAACATGAAAAAAAGGAAGGGGGTGACGGGGAAAGGGAAAGAAATATGATGTTTGTAGCATAAATGAATAGCTTGTGTGCTAGTTTAAGAAGGGCTTGCGGGTCTGTGTGCATGTAGAGTTATATAAGGAAAGGAAGAGGTGACGGGGAAAGAAAAAGAAATGACGTTTGTAGCAGAAAAGATGGGTATGTAAAACGAGGGAAGATAAAAATAAATTACAGGAGATAACTATACAAAGAGGAACACATTTTCACGGATTAAAGAGCGACTGGGAAGTGGGTCGTTGCTGGCGGGAGGAAGCGTCGTGAGGTGAAAAGAGGCAAGATGGATTACCAGCGAGAAGAGGAAAACGAGGCGGGGGGGAATTAGGAGAGGGAGGAGAAATACGAGGAGAGGCGAAGAAAAGAACCGAGGGGGGAGAGAAGGAAGGGAGGGAGGGAAGGAAGGGAGGTTTTCAAGAGGGCAAGATGCGATGAGACGGCGTTGGGTCTAGGCTGAGGACTAAGTAGGGAGGCAAGAAAAGGTGGACTGAAGCGAGGAGAGGAAAAAACGAAAAAGAAAATGAGGCAGTTGTGTTTTGAAGTAGGTGAGGAGAGGAGTGGAGGAAATCTACTAAAACGAGGGCAAGGAAGGAAAGAGAGTGGCTTTCAGGAATAGCAAAAACAGAGAATAAGAGGCAGTTTGCGGCCGGGGAAGCGCTACTTAAAGGGGTGGAAGGGGAGAGCGAGAAGGGTGAAACAGAGGGTGGTGGTAACACTGTTTTGAGAAGTGAGGGAAAGGAATGAAAGACGAAGTGAAGGGGAAGGTTTGTTTTAATTAGACGAGATTGTGGAAGTTGGGAGAAAGGAGGACTAGAAGGAGGAGGAAGTTTTTGGGAGAGAGCGTCAGGATTGATTAAGAAGTTGATTCATTAAGTATTGGGAAGGAGAGAAAATGAGGATAAGAATGACGAAGAAATAAAGAAAACAGGAAATAGAAGAGAAGAAGAAAAGGTGTAGAATGAGGAAAGTTAGTGATGGAAAGAGAAAGAAAGGTAGAATGAGGAGAATATGAGAAGAACTAAGGATAAGAATGACGAGAAAATGAAGAGAAAAGGAAATGGAAAAGAAGAAGAAAAGGTGTAGAATGAGGAAAGTTAGTGATGTGAAGAGAGAGAAAGGTAGAAAGAAAAAGGAGAAAGACATGAAGAAGGGAAATGAGAAGAACTGAGGATAAGAATGACGAGAAAATTAGGAAAAAAGGAAATGGAACAGAAGAGAAAATGTGTAAACAAGGAAAGTTAGTAAAGTGAAGATAGGGAAAAGGTAGCAAAAAAAATAGGACACCATGAATAAGAGAAAATATAGAGAATAACAGGATAAGTAAGAGATATCGAGAAAGAGAAAGGAAAAGAAAAAGAGGGAAGGAAAGAGGTGTAGAATGAGGCAGGAAGACAAATTTGAGAAGAAAAGGTAAAAAAGAAGTAGAAAGAGGAGAATGGTATACGGAGAGAGAAAAAAATAAAGGAGAAAAAGAAAGAGAGAAAGATAAAAAAAATACAGACAGCGTAGACATAAAAGCAAAGCGTGTGGCATAAGTCTTTCAAGGCCTATGGTGTGGTAGGAGGGGGAGGGGGGTGGGGGGTATAGGAGGGGTGAGGATGTGGAAATGGGCGCTGGAGGGCTTATGGAAGGTGGAGGGGAGGTGTGGAAGTGATGGGGTGATGGGATGATGCTGGTGGAGGTGGTGGAGGTGGTGTTGAAGCGCAAACAAAAAATATATATGAAAAGGTAAAGAAAAAGAAGTCCTACACGCATTATGGATATTGCTAAGTAGGTTGATGAAGATAGATGTTGGATGGGTGGGAGGGAGTGACAGGTGGGTGGAAGGGAGTGGATGGAGGCTGGTGGAAGGTGGGAAGGAAGGGTGGAGTGATGCTGTTAGGAAGGCTGTGGTTGTAGTGTATATGAGGTTAGCGAAGTGAATCAGAGTGGAGAGGAAAGAATGAGAAGGTGGAGGCGTTGAGAGAGAGAGAGAGAGAGAGAGAGAGAGACGAATGTGTGGATATGACAGGCGAAAGACACAGACAGGAGTGAAGTGGAGTGAAGAGACAAGATGGAAAACGCATTGTGACGCTTAGGGAGCGAGTGAGAGAAGAAAGAAAAGAGGAAGGGAAAGAGAAAGAAGAGAAAGTGAAAGAACAGAAAGAAAACAGAAAGAGAAAAGAAGAAAATGAGAAGAAAGAAAGAAGAACGAATCAAAAGGAGAATGAAAAGGAGAAAGAAAAGAAGAAATAAAATGAGTGTCTTCTCTGAGTTTTTAATTTTCTTGTTGTTTGTTTGTTTTACACTACAGAGGACAACGCAGGGATGAAACTTAATTAGGACAAAAACAAATACCTTCAACACGGTGACCCATAACAGAATTCGATACAGATAATTAATTCCGCGCCGAGGATTATTCTGCTCGTTTTGTTTGCCCAGGTAACTATTAACAGGTGGCGCACTCAATTAAGAAGCCCTTATTGACAGGTGTTGTTCATATGTAAATCGCAGCAGGAAAGTAATAATGATAATAAACAACAACAACAACAACAATAACAGCAGCATCAGCAACAACATGTACAGTCAGAGGATACCCGTGTGTGTGTGTGTGTGTGTGTGTGTGTGTGTGTGTGTGTGTGTGTGTGTACGTGTGTGTACGTGTGTGTGTGTGTGTGTGTGTGCGCGCGTGTGTGTTTCGTGACTTGAATGACCCTATCGTAGAGAGAGAGAGAGAGAGAGAGAGAACGCAGGACAAAAATGTGTTCGTGTGTCAGTTTCATTATACTAACAAAGTGAGGAAAGGGTCCGCGTGTGTGTGTGTGTGTGTGTGTGTGTGTGTGTGTGTGTGTGTGTGTGTGTGTGTGTGTGTGTGTGTGTTTCCTTGCGTGGTTGGGATGCCATGCGTATCTGTATTTTATCTTAATAAATATAAACGATGCAGTCAATTAGCCACAGGAAATAAAAATAAACAAAAGAAATAAGTAAGGAAAAAAAGGAAAAGGAAAAAAGTAAATAAAGAGAAAAAATAAGTAAAAAGTAAGAATGAGGAAAACAAGTAAGGAAAAAAGTAAATAAAAAGAAAAAATAAGTAAAAAGTAAGAATGAGGAAAACAAGTAAGGGAAAAAAGTAAATAAAAAGAAAAAGTAAGTAAAAAGTAAGGAAGAGGAAAACAAGTAAGGAAAAAAATTAAAAAGTTAGGAAAAAGGAAAAAAAATAAGGAATAAAATGTGCATGTAAAACCGAATGAAGAAACACAGTCGAGAGAGAGAGAGAGCATACGCACACACGAGCAATAAAAGCAAATCTTCTCACGGCCCTTCTTTCCCCTCACTTTTCCCCCTCCCCTCCATTCCCCTTTATCCCTTTTCCCTCCCTTCCCCTTCTTTCCCTTACCTTTCTCCGTCACCGTTCGCCCCTTTCCACTCCATTCCTTCCTCATCTCTCCTTTCCTCTCTTTTCCCTTCTTTCCCTCTCCTCTTTTCTTTCCTCCCTTTTCCCTCCGTTCGCTTTCTTCCTTTCCTCTTCTCTAATCTTGACTTTCCACTGTCTTCTCTCCCTCCTTTCCCTTCCGTCATTTCTTCTCCCTCCTTTCCCCTCTAATTACCTTCTCCTATGTCTCACTCCCCTCTCCCTCGCTCCCCCTCCATCCATTCTTTCCTTTATTTCCCTTCCCTCATTTTCCATCTCTCTCCTCCCCTTTCTCTTCCTTTCTCTTCCTCTCCTGCTCCCATTTCCCTTCTCTATATCTCCTTTCCCTCCTCCCCTTCCCTTCGTACCCATCTCTCTCTTCCCTTCTTATTCCCTTCTCCTAACCCTCATTCCCTTCTCCATCTCTCCATTTCCTCCTCCTCCTCCTCCTTCCTCTCTCTTTTAACTCCACTTCCTTCCGTCGTATTGTTTTCAGCCGTGAGAGGCAATGCAGTTTCCCATTTTCTCTGCACCGTAAAAGTAGTGCAGTTTCCCCTCTTCTGTGTGAGGAAATAGGCCCAACAGAAAATGGACTCCCTGGTTCTTTTTAATCCACGTTTCCCTCTCATTTTGTGGGCCTTAAATGGGGTTGGCACTCAATTAAAAGGCCTTCATTGTTGTTGTTGTTTTTCACTTTTTCTTTTTTGGGTTTATTCTGAGAGGGGCCGAGTGTGGATTGCGAGGGTGGGGATGTAGATCGTTGTTTGTGCTCGTGTTTGTGGAAGTGGTGTTGGTGGTGGTGATGTTGGTAGTAGTAGTAATAGTAGTAGTAGTAGTAGTATTGACAGAAGTTTATTTTTGTCCTTTCAATTTACCTTTTTTAAATAAACGACAGGGAGAAAATAAACAACGAAAAGGGAAGGGGGATATAAACGACAATGAGGAAATAAACGACAAGAAGAAAAGAAAGGAAATAAACGAAAACTTGAAATTAAAAGGAGGGAGTGAAAGCGTGGAGGAGAATGTAATCGAGGAAAGAATGGAAATAACACAGAGGACAAAAAATACTGGAGGCAAATATTGGATTGTCTTTCTTTCCTTCACTATTTTTGTTGCATTAGTGTCTCTCCATTTTCTCGCTCTTTTTCTTCTCTTTTTTTTTCCTCCTCGTATTCTCTCGTGCTCGAATATTTTCTTTGTCTTTTTCCTCTTTTTCATACCGTCTTGGACCCTCGACTATTTTTATTTTTCTTGTCTTTTATCTCTTTTTGTTTTCCTTTTTTCTTTCTTTTTTCTTTCTTTTTTGTTTTCATCTTTCTTTTTTATCTTTTATCTTTCTTTTTTGTTGTTGTTTTCCTCC
The DNA here is from genome assembly GCF_024679095.1 of Eriocheir sinensis. Classification (NCBI taxonomy): domain Eukaryota; kingdom Metazoa; phylum Arthropoda; class Malacostraca; order Decapoda; family Varunidae; genus Eriocheir; species Eriocheir sinensis. The sequence goes on along the minus strand of NC_066535.1, from coordinate 13,509,492 downwards.
TCCTGCCTTCCTTAATTATTTTCCCTCATTCTTTATTTTTTTCCTTCTTTCTGTGTTCCTCTACTAATCCATCTTTCTTTTTTTATATAGTTTTTTTTTTTTTATCTCACCGTCTTTCGTAATTATTTCATCTTTTTTTCTCTATATTTTTCTTCCTCTTATTCTTTCCCTCACCAACTATTTTCATCCCACTAATTTCTCTTTCTCTTTGTTCTTCTACCTTTTTACCTCCTCGCCCTTCTCTTCCTTTCTATTCTTCTTCTTTGTTTTCCCTCTTTCTATATTAACTTCGCTATTTATATGTTCCAAGTTTTTCCTTTATTCTATTTTTTTGCTTCGTTATTTTTTTTCTCCACGTCCTCATTCGTTCTCTTTCTCTCTCGTTGTTCTATTTAATTTTACTTTTCGATAACTTTTGTTCAGTCATCTATTTTTCTTTTTAGCAATATTCGGTCTTTCCTTGTTTTTTCCCTTTTTCGAATTTGCTTTTCCTAATCTATTTTTTTACATGTTTTGATCACTCAGTATACGACATTTTTTTTTCTCTATTTTTTTTCTTTTTTTTATATCATTTCATTCTTTACATCTCTATCTTTTGTTATTTTTTCCTTTCTGTGTATTTTTCAAGCTTTATTTTTCCTTGTTTTATTTTTCTTCTAATGTTTAAATGTCCTCCTCTTTTCCTCGCATTCATTAACTTTTTTTCCTCACTTGTTTCCTCAATTCTTTTTTATCAGCCCTTTTTTGTGTCATTTATTTATCGTGTTCCTACTTTTTTTCCCTTTATTTATTACCCCTTTGTTTCTCTCCTGCTTTATCTTTCTTTCACTTCTTCCACCTCCTTCTCTTCAGCATCTTTCCTGTTCCCATTCTCTACATTATTTTCTTTATTTTCCCATTTTCTTCTTTCATGTTATTCCTTTCTTCCCTTTCTCGCCTCCCTTTCTTTTCTTTCTTATTTATCTTGCTTCCACTTCTTCCACCTTCTCAGCATCCTCTCTGTTCCCATTTTCTGCCTTTTAAATTACCTCCAATTTCGTTATTTTTTTCTTTTTTTGTTAGCCTTTTCTCTCTTTCTCATCTCCTTTCTTTGCTTTCCTAGTCATCTTTCTTCTACTTTTTCCTCTTCAGCATCTTTCCTTTTCCAACTATTTTTTTTTCTCGCCTTTTCTTCGCTTTTGTTAACCCTTTTCTCTTTCCTACCTCCTTTTTTTGCTTTCCCAGTCATCTTTCTTCTACTTTTTCCTCTTCAGCATATTTCCTTTTCCAACTATCTTTTTTTCTCGCCTTTTCTTCGCTTTTGTTAACCCTTTTCTCTTTCCTACCTCCTTTTTTTGCTCTCCTATTTATCTTTCTTCCACTTTTTCCACCTCCTCCTCCTCAGCCTCTTTCCTCTTCCCTCTTTCTTTCATCTCCTCAACCTGTTTTTCTCCCCACCTTTCCTTTCCCTTCCTCCTTCTCCTGGTCACTCCGCTTTCCCATTGGTCAGTCCCGCGTCCAATCACACGTCGACCCCTCAGCGATGTAAGAATTGGATATAGGTCTCTCTCTCTCTCTCTCTCTCTCTCTCTCTCTCTCTCTCTCTCTCTCTCTCTCTCTCTCTCTCTCTTATCACCAAAATGTGGGTCAGTATCGATTTA
>NC_066535.1:13502852-13505352 GCF_024679095.1 Eriocheir sinensis | reverse complement strand
CTCTACTTCCTCAGCTACCTCCTCTCTGCCTCCTCCTTTTTGTCTCTTCCTCTTCTTCCTCCTCCTCCTACTTTACCTCAGCCTCCTACTCACACCTTCCTCACTATCATCATTTTGCTTCTTTCTCTTCTTTGCTTCGTATCTTCCCTCCATTTACCTTTTTTTTCCCTCACTTTTTTCTCTCCCTGCTTCATTCCACGTTATCTCTTCTTTGCATTAATTATTTTTTCTATCTCTCTTTGTTTTCCTTTTCGCTTCCTTTTTTTTTCTTCGTCCTTAATTTCCTCTCTCCCTTGCACGTGTTCCCTTTGTTTTCTTCTCTTTCTTCTCTCTTCTTTTTATTTCTTGTCTTCGTTGTTTCTCCTTTCCTTCATTAACTGATATCATTTTTATTCTTTTTTTTCCCATTGTCTGTTCTTTCCTCTCCTCTTCTCTTCTCCTTTCCTCTCCTCTCTTCTCTTCTCTCCTCTCCTTTCATCATTGTTTACTGCCTCTTATTTTTCTTCTCCATTATTTTCTATTTTATATCCAATCACCATGAATCTTCTCTCTCTCTCTCTCTCTCTCTCTCTCTCTCTCTCTCTCTCTCTCTCTCTCTCTCTCTCTCTCTCTCTCTCTCTCTCTCTCTCTCTCTCTCTCTCTCTCTCTCTCTCTCTCTCTCTCTCTCTCTCTCTCTCTCGAATATTATGTTACCTTAAAACGTGTCGAGAGAGCTGTTTATGAGTCACTCCTTTTCTTTACCCCTTTCTTTATCCCCCTTCTTCCTCTTTTTCCTCTTTTTACTACTCCCCTTTCTCTTTATTTTCCTTCCTTTCCTTCCTTTCCTTCCCTACACCTTTACCTACTTTCCTTTTCACTTTCTATCACTTTTACTTTCTCCTTCTCACCTTTTTCCTTATTCTGCTATTTTATTCTTTTCCTCCGATCACCTGCATTCCTCCTTTCCTTCTCCTTTTCCTCCTTTTTTTTCCTTCCTTTTCCTCACACTCCGTCTCTCACTCTCCTCTTCCTCCTCCTCATACCTGTTTTTTTTTTCATCCTATTCCTGGCTTCCTTCCCTCACACCTGTTTTCCTTCTCCTCCACTCCATACCTCTCCTCACCTGCCTGTTTTCTCTCCCTCGTTTTCCTCTCCCCTCATCTTGCCTCTCCACTCTTCTCTCACCTGCTTGCTCTCTTCCCCTCACTCCTAATCACCTTCCCTCTCCCCTCACCTTCTCTTTTCTCTCATCTCTCATCCCCCTTCACCTCCCTTCGTCCATCTTTTCTTTCTCTCTCTACCTGGCCTTCTTCACCTCTCCCCTCTACTCTTCCCCTCACCTGGTTGTTCTCTTTCCCCTCACATCTGCCCCCTCTTCCTCTCCCCTCTACTTCTTTCACCTACCTGTGCTTACCTTTCATTTACCGTCATATCCCCTCATATCCTTCTACCCTCTTTTCCTCCTCCTTCTCCCTCCATATTCCTTCTCCTGCCTGTTCTCTCTCCCTCTCATCACATCTAACCTTCCTTCCCTCTCCCCTCATATTGTCTCTCCCCTTATTTCCTTATACCTGGCATTCTTTCCTCTCCCCTCTTTTCTCGCCTCCCTATTCTTCCATCTCCCCTCACCTCTCCCCACTTACCCGTTCTCTCCTCCTCCTCCTCCTCCTCCACACTTCACTCAGCCTCACCACACGACTTGATCAAGGATCCGTAACATGACCTCGCCTGTAAACACGTCTTCGTTAGGCTCGTTAGGCTCGTTCGCTTAGGCTGTGGTGTTTCTCGTTTAACTCCCTCGCTGATAGACTCGTTTCTCGTTTAGCTTTTTCGCGGATATGCTCGGCTTTTTTTTTTTTTTTTTTTTTTTTTTTGACTTCGGATTTTCGTTTCTCGTTGAGCTCGTTTAACTCCCTCGCGGATAGGCTCGTGTGTCCCTCAGTCTATTTTGGGGTTGTCTCGTTGGGCCAGTTTCACAGTTCCCCATGATGGGTTAGTAAGCTCCCAAACCAATACCAGAGCCTTCGAAATTTCCCTGTATAGTGTCTGGTGTTTATATTTAAGTTCACAAATTTGACGAAACTATACAGGAAAAGTCTTGTGTATTTAGTGTGGCATCGAAGACCTCGCCGTTTTGGATTGTATGGGATTCTATTGTTTGGTTCGGGCTGTTACGAAGACACTGTGTTGGTCTGTGAAATCGGCTCGTTGTCCTTTCCCTTGCTATGGATATGCATGTTGTTTTCTCTGGTCTCTTCTTAATTCTGATCGTCTTCTAACCGCCTTCCCCTTTCCCTCACCCCTATATCTACTTACTCCTTCATCCCCAATATCCCCATCCCCATCTTCGTTCCTTCCCCTCCCTTCCCTTTCTCATCCCCTTCCTCTCCCCTATATCTTCTTACTCCTTCATCCCCAATATCCCCATCCCCTTCTTCGTTCCTCCCCTCTCATGCACCTCCTTCCCCCTGCCTTCCCTTCCTCTCCCTCTCCCCCTCTCCCCATTCCCCATACCTTCTTA
>NC_066535.1:13475352-13500352 GCF_024679095.1 Eriocheir sinensis | reverse complement strand
AATACCGACACGCCAGAAAATAAAGGAAAGTAAGGTAATAACTCTCTACTTTACTTTAGTCTCTCCATTTCCTCAAGCAAAAGCAAGTAAGTGCCCGCGTTTCCCATTTTCTCTGAGTTAGCTATGGCCCGCACTCCGTTTTCATTGTGTTTTAAGGGGGCACCTCGCTGGTTTACCGTAACGTGGCTGTTGTTCTTCATTGGAAAGCTCTAAGAGGAAGCAGTAAACTGTGGATGAGGTATGGCAACAGGAAATGGAGGAGGAGAAGAATAGAGAGGAGGAGGAGGATGTTGGGGTGGAGGAGTTGAAGGAGGAGGTGGAATAGGAAGAAGAGAAAGAAGACAAGATCGAGAATATGAGAAAGTAGAGGTATGAAAAGTAAGAAGAATACGAAGAGAAGAAGGGGAAGGATAGTAAGTTAGAGTAGAAAGAAAGAAAGTAGAAACAGAAGAAAAGACAAAAATAAGGAAGAAGAGAAAGAAGACAAGATCGAGAATATGAGAAAGTAGAAGCAGGAGGTGGAATTAAAGTAGAAAAAATACAAAGAAGAAAGGATTGATGAAATAGTAGAAGTAGGAATTAAAGAAAAGAAAGTAGAAACAGAAGAAAAGACACAAAAATAAAGAAGAAGAGAAAAAAGACAAGATCGAGAATATGAGAAAGTAGAAGCAGGAGGTGGAATTAAATTAGAAAAAATACAAAGAAGAAAGGAGGGATGAAATAGTAGAAGAGAGTAGGAATTAAAGAAAAGAAAGTAGAAGCAGAAGACAAGACGTTAAAAGAAGGATGCAGTAGGAAAATTTATGATAGCGGAAAAGAAAATGAGGTAAGGAGAGAAGAAAAGACGTTATGGAAAAAAATGAGACGGGAAATGGAAAGGATGAATTAGTCCAACGCCGGAAAGAAGAAGAAGAAATTGACGACCTTTTCAGAACTGCGCCGCCTCGAGGAACAAAGGAAGAAAGGAAAGAAAGGAATTTGAAGGAAAACGCTAAGGAGTAAACTCACAGAACCACTTAAATTTATTCATTTCTCTTCCTTCCTCCTCCTCCTCCTCCTCCTCCTCCTCCTCCTCCTCCTCCTCCTCGCCCTCGGAAACACAAATGAAGTAACTTTCTCAGCGGATTTGCATTTTCTTTATAATATGGAAAACGTAAATCGAGTTTTCTCCGGATATTACGAGTCTCCGCTAGGTAACGAAGTGCGTGTGTGTGTGTGTGTGTGTGTGTGTGTGTGTGTGTGTGGAAATTGATGACTGTTTGGTATTCACCTCACCCAACAAAGAGAGAGAGAGAGAGAGAGAGAGAGAGAGAGAGAGAGAGAGAGAGAAGAGAAGAGAAGAGAAATAGAGAGAGAAAGGGAAAAGTATGCAATGAATAAAAGAAAATATAAAGAGAGAGAGAGAGAGAAGAGAAATAGAGACAGGGAAAAGTAGATGCAATGAATAAAAGAAAATATAAAGAAAGAAAAGGCAAAGGAAATGAGAGAGAGAGAGAGAGAGAGAGAGAGAGAGTTGCCGAAGTCGTAGTCGGAGGCACGAGTTCGAACACGCCCTAATCCCGCCCTTAAACCGACACTCCATAAAGGCCAAAACACAATGGCGCCTCTTCCTTCACATTTAGTCGCCTTCCACACCTCATTACTCTTTTTTTTTACCACCCTACTCTTTAAAGTTGTAATATATCACGCTTTTCCTCTCTCTCTCTCTCTCTCTCTCTCTCTCTCTCCTTTTCGTTTTTCCTCTTTATTTTTATCCATTTCTTCTATTTTCCCATTTTGTGCTCTTTTGTTTCTTATTTCTTTATTTTTTCCTTACTTTTCTTTGTCATATTCTTTCTTCCTTCCTTTGCTCGTTATTTTCCTTTTTCAGTCTGCCTTGTATTTTCTTTGGCTCTCTTTTTTTTCTCCATTTTTTTCAATACAATAGTTATTCTCTCTCTCTCTCTCTCTCTCTCTCTCTCTCTCTCTCTCTCTCTCTCTCTCTCTCTCTCTCTCTCTCTCTCTCTCTCTCTCTCTCTCTCTCTCTCTCTCTCTCTCTCTCTCTCTCTCTCTCTCGTTAAATGGAGAATTTTGGCAAGCGTCTGACAGCTCCTTCCTCCTATTCTTCTTCTTCGCCCAATCCAATCATTTAAGTTCCACACGGCACGGCTCCATAACCTTCCCTGCCAACACACCACCACCATCACCACCACTAATACCACGAGAGCCCTTTAAAATCTTCTCTTTCTCCACCTCCACTACCAACATTTTTTCAGACCTACTTTTAAAGCTGCGGGGATCATGTCTCTTAAAGTCCCCCCTTAGAAATGAGAAAAAAAATCATCACTCACGCAAACCTTTCATAATATAAATCAACGCATTTGTGATCAGCTTATGCATCATCTATTTTTGGGGGGGTTTATATCATGGCAAAAGTTTGGCCCGTCGCTGGTACACGGTAAAGCCACAAATTTGCCCCGTCACTTCTACCGGGTTAAGACCTTATTCGTAACAGCTGTAGCAAGAACACTGTCTATTACCACCTTGAATGCCCTTTCTTCCTTCACTTTTTACACCTTCACCGTCATCACCATTACCAACAATTTTCCAGTCCTATAAAAGTCCCCCATTATTGCTTCACCCTCAACACCACTAGCCACCACCATCACCACCACTAACATCACGAAAACCCTTAAAAATCTGCTCTTTCTCCACGTTCACCTTCACTACCAACATTTTTTTTTTTTAGACCTACTTATAAGACCTTATTCGTAACAGCTATACCACCTTGAAAGCCCTTTGTTCCTTCCCTTTTTACACCTCCACCACCACCACCACTTAATCACCACCACCTTATCACCATCACCCATAAGCCTCCCGTTCTTATTTATTAGCCTCTTCTTGTCCACCTCCTCCACCACCACCATTATTACCACCTTGAAAGCCCCTTAATCCTTCCCTTTCTCTACCTCCATTATCACCACCACCACCACCACCTCCATTTCATCACCAATTGTTAGTCTCCTGTAATTAGTTCTCACCCATTTACCTCACATTAGTCACCACCACCACCACCACCACCTCCATTTCATCACCAATTGTTAATCTCCTGTAATTAGTTCTCACCTATTTACCTCACATTAGTCACCACCACCACCACCACTCTCACCACCACATAACCACCATAATCATTCCTCACCAACCACTGCCACCACGGAACGACCTGCTACCACTAACGCTACCATAATCTATTGCAACTTCACCCCTCCACAACCATTCCTCGTTTTCACAACCAAACACACTCACATACTCTTCGATCCCAAACTCAACACAACAAAAAAGAAAACGTAACAACCAGCTACCATTGTTACTACTACGAATATCCTACATCTCCCTGAAACCAAAGATAGGGTCGTTTTACAAGACATTTCGTCGTCCAAGAACACCCATTTGACAAGGCTTTCGTGGGAGTTGTGGGCATTTCCAGGAGTAGTTTTATGACCCTGGTGGTAGTTTGACCCTTCGTCTTTACCGTGAACCTGAAGAAACACTCATTAGAACCCGACTGACCCACTCTTTGACCTTTAGAAATAGCTGATATGAGAACCGGAAGTGTCTTATTATACCAACCTAAGTTAATCTCCCCTTCTCTTCACACCACTGTCCTTTTCTCACCCCCGCCTTCACACGCCCCACACACAGCATTCTCAGCGTCACAAACCACGTCACAACCACCTCTACCACTAACACGCACTGCCATCACATTTCAGCGCTTACCTCAACCCAGATTCAATTCTTAAACCGCAGTATTTACCTCACCATCATAACAACCACACACTCAAAACACCACGACTACCACGTACACACAACCACAATCCCATTTCAGCACCACCACCGCTACCACCTCCCTCGGTCAGCCTCTCTCCACCCCAAGCTTCTCCTGGGCAAGCAAAAGTGGGGGTCTTAATTTCACGGTCAACATTTTCAGAAGGAAACTCACGGCGCGACGGAGTGTGAGATGAGGATGTGACGGCTGATCTGCGGATGAGGGAAGGAAGGCAGGAAGGAAGGGAGAGGAACGGAATGGAGGAAGGCAGGCAGACAGATAGGAAAGTAAGGGAAAGAGGAAAGTATGAAGAAAGAAATTGAATTGTAAGGACGCATGAACTGAGTGAAGGAAGAATGGATAAATGGGAAAAAATGAAGGAAGAGAAAAAAGATTATAGGAAGGAGGAAAGAATGAAGGAAGAAATTGAATGATAAGGACGTATGAATTGAGTGAAGGAAGAAGAATTGATACATGGGGAAAAATGGAAGGAAGAAAGAAAAAAAAAAGATTAAAGGAAGGAGAAACTGAAGAAATATAGATATGCAAGAGAGAAGGGAGGACTGAAAGAAACAAATAAAAGAAGAAAGAGGAAAGAAAGTAAGACAGAATTAAAGAAGGAAGAAAGGAAAACTGATAATCGGAAATGTAACTTGAAAGATAAAGAAAGAAAGGAAGGAAGGACGGAAGACAAAGAAGCCAACCCCCTTACTGTCATCACGAGAGTTTGGAACAAGATATTGAAGGATTTGAGTCATAGGAAAGAGGGGAAATAGGATTGGATATTGGATGTGAGTGTGTTAGTATTAATCGCTTCTCCTCCGCCTCCTCCTCCTCCTCCTCCTCCTTCTCCTCCTCCATATATGAGAAATCAACTTTAGGAGACAGAATCCACTCTACTTGTAATGGAAAATGGAATAGATAAACAGATGAAGAGAGCTAGAGAGAGAGAGAGGAAAGTTTAATTAATCAGATGGTGATTTAACTCTCTCTCTCTCGCTCTCGCTCTCGCTCTCTCTCTCTCTCTCTCTCTCTCTCTCTCTCTCTCTCTCTCTCTCTCTCTCTCTCTCTCTCTCTCTCTCTCCATCCCTCACACACACACACACACACACACACACACACACACACACACACACACACACACTCATACACGGACCTCCTTTTTCCCCTTAAGCTTCCTCTTCTCCATATCTGATATTTCACCCTCTGCCTCCCCTTCCCTCCCGGCTCATCCATTTCATCTGACTCCACCGTTTATATTTAGCTCCTTTGTGCGTTCTGCTGAGGCTAGGCGAGGCGGAGATGGAGGGCAGGAAAGCAGGCACGCAGGCAAGCAGTTTAGGTAGGTAGGTAGGAAGCAGTTGGGAGTAGGTGTGAAGGGGATCATTGGTGGTGGTGGTAGTAGTAGTAGTAGTAGTAGTAGTAGTAGTAGTAGAATGATGGAAGGAGTGGAATGGAGGAAGAGGAAAGTAAAAATAGATAGAAAGGAGAAAGGAAAGATTGAGAGAGAGAGAGAGAGAGAGAGAGAGAGAGAGATATGTAAATAGTGGTACTATGTAGAGAAAGTTGCTAAAAAAAGAAGGTATGAGAGAGAGAGAGAGAGAGAGAGAGAGAGAGATTCAATACATCCGGGACTCCTACACGTCGTCTCCTCGTCCTCCACTTCACTTCCTGTCTCGTCGTGTCGTTTAAGTCGTGGATAAGGAAAATCTTTTAACCCCCCCCCACCCCCACCCCCACCCCCGACCCGTCCGCTGATGATGGCGATGATGATGCTGAGATTCGCGTTGTATTCGAGAAGCGGAATTACTCTTTTTTTTTTTTCCTTTTTCTTCTTCTTCTTCCTCCACCTTCCTCTGGTCTGTTTTGTTATTTTTTTTCTTCCTCTTCTTTTCCTCTTGATATTTTTTTGTAGCTGATGATTTGATTTTTTTTTTTTCCTTCTATTTTTCCGCCTAATATTCTTCCTTTTTAACGCCAATAGATCGATAAATAGCAGACACAGATAGACAGACAGACAGACATGGATAGATACAGATAGACAGACTGACAAGCAAACAGACAAAGAGACAGACAGACAAAATGACAGACAGACAAAATTAGATAGACAGACAGACAGACATAGTCAGATACAGATAGACAGACAGACAGACATAGGCAGATACAGGTAGACAGACAGACAAACACGCAGACAAAGACAGACAGACAAAATGAGAAGCAGATGGACAGATACAGACAGACAAAATTAGAGAGACAGACAGACAAACAGACAAAACAGCACAACACACACACACACACACACACACACACACACACACACACACACACACACACACCTCTTACTACGTTTTCTTTGCATTGCGTTTGAGTGGCATAGAAAGAAAAAAATATATATAGGAAATCATGTATCTTCTTCCTCTACCTGAATTTCTTGTCCTCTGGTTATTACTATTATTACTATTATTTTTTTCCTTTTATGTTGAGTCGTTACGTCCGGGAAGGAAGGGAAATATTTTTGTCTTTTTTGTTGTTTTTTTGGTTATTTTTCCGGTTTGGTCTGGTCAGCAGCGTCGTTTTGCACGCACGCACACACACACACACACACACACACACACACACACACACACACTCACTCCACTCTCCTCTATTTCATTCCATCTCACTCCATCATAGACCCAGTCACCCCTCTCCCCCCATCACCCCCCTCGACCTCTCCCCCCTCCACCCAACCCCCTCTTTCACCCCACTCCATCCCTTCCCCTCCCCTAAGCCCTCCACCCCCTCCCTCACATCGCCCTCCGTTCTTAGCTTTCCTTGTATTGTGTAAGTATGTGTGTGTGTGCGTGTGTACGGTTCTGTGTCCTTGTATGTAAGTGATCCTGTATCCTGTGCGTGTGTATGTGTGTGTGTGTGTGTGTGTGTGTGTGTGTGTGTGTGTGTGTGTGTGTGTGTGTGGGAGGAGGAGGGAGGGGGGGGGAGGCGGGGTCGTAACTGAGGTCCGGTTAAACGTAATTCTTTTCTCTTGCCCCCCTCCCCCGTCCTCCCCCCCCCTCCCTTCCCCCTCCCTCCCTCCCTTCCGGCACGCCCCCCTCGGCCACCTGTAGACGGGCTAATGAGGCAGCATCAGGTGGCGCGGCGCACAGGTACACACGAATACACCTGAGAAGAACGCTTAGGTGTGTAGCATGGCCGCTCAGGTGTATACGGGTCGTGTGTGTGTGTGTGTGTGTGTGTGTGTGTGTTGATTATATACCTTCACTTTTTTCTTTTTTCTTTAAAGCGACGGAGCGAGTTGAGTAATTAATAGAAATAAAAAAGGTTCTTGAATAACTGCTAACTTACATTTTTTTTATCATCACAAGTAACGATTATTATATTTTGTCCTTTCACGATACATTTACTTAATTGCAATGTAGACGGTTCAAGGGCAATATATAGATTAAAAGAAAAGAAAAAGTTCGGAAATCACTGCTTCCACACACTGTTATCAATACAAGAAGCTAACACATTTTTTTTTTGCCCATCTACTCCACATTTTCTTTTTCCTTTTACTTCTCTAGCCATGGAGACAGTACAAGGCCAAGAGATAGAAAGATAGATATAGATAGATAAAAACAAAAATCCTAAGTCACAGCTTCCACACACTGTTACCAATACAAGAAGCTAACACATTATTTTTTTTCTTTCAATCCACATTTCCTTTTTTTTAAACTTTTCTAGCTATGGAGACAGTACAAGGACAACAGATAGAGAGACAGATAGATAGACAGAAAACTCCTAAATCACAGCTTCCACACACTGTTACCAATACAAGAAGCTAACACATTATTTTTTGTCTTTTAATCCACATTTCCTTTTTTTAACTTTTCTAGCTATGGAGACAGTACAAGGGCAGCAGACAGAGAGATAGATAGACAGAGAGAGAAAAAAAACGCCTAAATCACAGCTTCCACACACTAGCTGTTACCAATAAAACAAGCAAACATTATTTTTTGTCCTCCACATTCCCTTTTTCTTTTTACTTTTTAACTTTTCTAGCCATGGAGACAGTACAAGGACAACAGATAGAGAGATAGATAGACAGAGAGAGAGAAAAAAAACTCCAAAATCACAGCTTCCACACACTGTTACCAATAAAACAAGCAAACGTTATTTTTTTGTCCTCCACATTCCCTTTTTCTTTTTACTTTTTAACTTTTCTGGCTATGGACACAGTTAATGGACGATAAATATAGCGAGAAAGAGCCCGTAAATCACTGCTCCCACACACACTCACCGTCACAAGCAACGCCATTAATACTTTTTTTGTCCGTCCACTTTGTCCCTCCACCATACATCCACTTTATTTATTTTATTGCAGAATGGAGACAGTTCAAGGGCAAGAGAGAGAGAGAGAGAGAGAGAGAGAGAGAGAGAGAGAGAGAGAGAGAGAGAGAGAGAGAGAGAGAGAGAGAGAGACCTCGTAAATCGCAGTTTCCACACACCATTACCATCCTAGTCAACTTTATTACTGTCCTTACTATCGTTTTACTCCTACTGTTTGTTTCTATTACTATTTTATTATTATTATTATTATTATTATTATTATTATTATTATTATTATTATTATTATTACCAATTGTGCTAACGTTAATAACTATCTGTTCTAATTTAATTCCTTCATTGTCACTTATAACTCCATTTGGTCACTCTTTTTAGGTTCCTCTGTATCTTTTTTTTTTTTTTTTTTTTTAGAGGTCGGGTAAGAAGTAATGTGGTGGGAACTTGTTTTTCTTTTTATTTATTTGTGTTATTTTTATCTTTTATTGTTGTTATTATTTCTTGTGTGCGTGTTCGTTTTGCCCTTGGTCTGTCTCCTTTACTGTAACAAAAATAAAAAGAAATGAACACCACTGACCACTTTTTTTTTTCAACACCATCACCACCTCTATCACCACCACCACCACCGCTACTATTACTACTATTACTACTACTACTACTACTACTACTACTACTACTACTTCCACCACTAACACATATATCACCACCACCACCACACATACACCACTCCTAACCAACACCACTCACTGCCCACTTCATCGCTCATCACCTCCTCCAAGCACCATCACCACCATCATCATCATCACCACCATCACCACCACCACCACCATCATCACCATCATCATCATCACCACCACCACCACCACCACCACCACCATCATCACCATCATCATCACCACCATCACCACCACCACCATCATCACCATCATCATCACCAGTCACCACCACCGTTCCGTTTCCTTCACTTCCTTCAAATCAAGAGTCTCCCACACGAACGCCCTCTCTTCCTCTTGGTTACGCTTCCTCTCTCTGGCTTTCTTTCTTTCCTCTTTCTTTTTTTTCTTCTTTTTTAATTCTTTTCGTTCTCTTTCTTCGATTCGTCCTTTTTTTTTTTTTTGGCTTGTTTCTTGCTCCCATCTTCTCTTGCCTTGTTTTCTTGTTTTGTTATGTCGCTTTTCTTTCCTCTTTTCTCTACTGTTTCTTTCTTTCTTTTTTTTTCCTTTCTTCACTTCATTTTTTTTTTTTTTTGTTTGTTTGTTGCTTGACCCTATCTTCTCTTGCTCCCCGTTTTCTTTTGTCTTTTCTTTTTACTTTTCTGTCTTTTTCTTTCTTTTCCTTTCACTCCTTCCTTTATTACTACTATATTATTTCCTTATTCTTTCCTATTTACCTCGCTATTCCTTCTTTCCTTCCTTCTGTGACCTTCTATTCCTTCTTCTCCATATTTCGGCTTTCTCTTCCTTCCATTTCCTTTACTTCATTATTTCATTCCTTACCATCTGATTACTTCCTTATTCCTTCTTATTATCTTCCCTGTTCTGTCCTTCCTTCCTTCCTTCTGTGACCTTCTATTCCTTCTTCTCCATATTTCAACTTTTTTACCTTTCATTTCTCTTACTTCCTTATTCCTTTCTTTACTATTATATTTCTTTCTTATCCCTTCCTATTTACTTCCCTATTCCTTCCTTCCTTCCTCCCTTCTATTCCTTCTTCTCCATATTTAAACGGATGGTCACTGTCTCTATAATTCATCCTCCTTGCCCATAAGTTTCCATATACTTCAAAGATAACGCAACAAAAGGAGGGTCGGAATCTATAATGCACGCTCTGTATCCATAAGTTTCCAAATACTTCAGTGATGACGCAACAAAAGGAGGTTCGGAATCTATAAATCATGTTCTGTGGTCAAATGTTTCCGTCTCTGCATCAAAAAGGGACCCAACAATAGGAGGATCGGAATACACTCGAGGGTAAGAGATCCGACAGAAGAACAATCGTATTCGTATTAGGTTTCAAGATATCGCTTTTGTTTTGTTTTTTTCATAATTTTTTTTATGAGTCGCAGATTTTTTTCGTTTTCTATTTCAAGGGGGATGTGAAGCTAATGTTTATTGTTATTATTTTTGTTATTATTACTGTTATTATTGTTATTACTATGTTAATCTTCTTTTATATAATTACGATAACCGGAAAGGGATACATATGAATTATTTGAGCAAGATAATACGAGTTTCAGTTTTTCGTTTTCTATTTCAAGGGGATGTAAAGCTAATGTTTATTGTTATTAGTTTTGTTATTATTACTGTTATTATTGTTATTTCTATGTTAATCTTCTTTTATATAATTACGATAACAAGAGGAAAGGGATATATGTGAATTATTTGAGCTAGATAATACGAGTTTCAGTTTTTCGTTTTCTATTTCAAGGGGATGTGAAGGTAGTGTTTGTTATTTTTATTTTTGTTGTCATTGCTGTTGTTTTGTTATTACTATGTTAATCTTCTTTTATGTAATTACGATAACAACAGGAAAGGGATGTATATATGAATAATTAAAGCAAGATAATCACAGGAAATTAAGACAAAGAGGAGGACAAGGAAAAGGAAAGGAAGAAAGGAAAATAATAGTTTGTTTTGTTATTCTTTTCTGCAACATATAAAAGAAAAAAATATATATAGATACGGAGACCGATGACACAGATAGAACGTAATTACATCTAAGTTTAGTTGTATTTATCATTTGTTTACTCTTTTCTCTTCCAAAGCACAAATATTTAATCTTAGCTTATTCTTTTTTTTTCAGGTGATACGATATTATGTTCCTTGTTGTTGTTGTTGTTGTTGTTTTTGACGCCGTGGGGAAGAGAAATATTGAATGGCGAAGTTGAATGCGTCACGTGATCATTTTTAAAGGGAAGGGGACGTTGAGAGAGAGAGAGAGAGAGAGAGAGAGAGAGAGAGAGAGAGAGAGAAGCATACTATTTTTTTTTCCCCTACCTTCCTCTTCCTCTCCTGCAATTTTATATCCACCAAAGTCGTGCAGTCGTGTCGTAGGAGTAGGTAGGAAGACACCTACCGAACGGGCGCAAGCCACTCCCGGTGAGGTATATATGGGAGGTGAGAAGGGAGCTGAAGCCCTCCAAAGACCCTTCCCATGTCCTCACTAACCGTTTCCCTATTGTCTCACCAACACCGGAGAGTAGTTCAGCATGCTCTCTAAAGACAGATCCTCTCTTTATCCACACCACACTACATTCACATAACATATACACCTTTTTCCAAAATTCAAAATTCAAAATGGCTCAATTAAACAATGCCTCGGAGTCCCCGCCTGGGGGGGGGACCACAAATTCCCCCAGGGAGGACTCCCCTTCTGGCTGCCGACCCGAGAGGTGTCTTGATAACTCCTCGAACCTCTTTCTTCTCAATTTCTGCAACATTCGCGGTCTTCGCTCTAATTTTCATTCTGTGGAACATCATCTCTCCTCCTCTAAACCTCACCTTCTCTTCCTTACCGAAACACAGGTTTCTGAGGCTACTGACAGCAATCTCTACTCTGTTCCTCCTACTATCTCTATCCTAAATTTCAATCCAAAGCTGGATGTTGCGCCTACGTGCGCAACGACATCACTGCTCTCGTGCCCACGACCTTGACTCTTCTGAATTTTCCACCATCTGGTTAAGACTTCACTGTCATTCTATTACTAAATACATCTGTGCTGTTTATCTCTCACCTAACTCTACCAACTATGTAAAATTCTTTGACTATTTGAATTCTAAAGTGGAGCACATCTTGACCCACTCTCCCTTCGCTGAAATCTCCATCCTAGGAGATTTCAATGTTCACCACCAGCTTTGGCTTTCATCCTCTTTCACTGACCATCCTGGTGAACAAGCCTACAACTTTGCTATCCTCAACGACCTAGAGCAGTTGGTCCAGCACCCTACACGTATTCCTGACCGTCTTGGAGATCGGCCCAACATTCTAGACCTCTTCCTTACCTCAAACCCTTCTGCTTATTCTGTCAAACTGTTCTCTCCGTTGGGCTCCTCCGATCACAATCTTATTTCTGCATCCTGTCCTATCGCTCCTGTACATCCTCTGGACCCACCGAAGAGGCGATGCTTCTGGCATTTTGCTTCAGCTCGGTGGGACGACCTGAGGATGTACTTTTCCGATTTCCCGTGGAATGATTATTGCTTCCAGGATAGAGACCCTCTGTGTGTGCTCAGCGCATCACAGAGGTGAGTGTCTCTGGAATGGAGGCATACATTCCTCGTTCTGTCTCTCCGCCTCACGCGTTAAAGCCTTGGTTTAATCACGCTTGTTCTCGTGCTGTCAATGATAGAGAGGTAGCTCACAAAAGATACCAGAGCCTTCAAACTAATGCTAATTATGAACTTTACATTTCTGCCCGAAATCGTGCCAAATCTATTCTCCGACTAACCAAAAATTCTTTCATTAATAGAAAATGTCAAAACCTTGCTTTCTCTAACTCTTCCCGTGACTTCTGGCATCTAGCCAAAAACATCTCCTCCAACTTCACTTCTTCATCTTTCCCTCCACTCCTCAGTCCTGACGGCAACACTGCCGTCTCATCTATCTCTAAGGCTGAACTCTTCTCTCAAACTTTTCTAAAAACTCCACTCTGGACGATTCTGGGCATATTCCTCCTACTCATCCCCCTCTGACTCCTTTATGCCTGTTATAAAGATTCTTCAAAATGATGTTTTCTATGCCCTCTCTGGCCTCAATCCTCAGAAGGCTTATGGACCTGATGGAGTGCCTCCTATTGTCCTTAAAACTGTGCCTCCGTGCTGTCACCCTGCCTGGTCAAACTCTTTCGCCTCTGCCTGTCAACATCTACCTTTCCTTCTTGCTGGAAGTATGCCTTCACACAGCCTGTACCTAAGAAGGGTGACCGCTCCAATCCCTCAAACTACCGTCCTATTGCTTTACTTTCTTGTCTATCTAAAGCTTGAATCAATCCTTAACCGTAAGATTCAAAAGCACCTTTCCACTTCTGACCTTCTATCTGATCGCCAGTATGGGTTCCGCAAGGGGCGTTCTACTGGTGATCTCCTAGCCTTCTTAACTGACTCTTGGTCATCCTCTCTTAGCCGTTTCGGTGAAACTTTTGCTATTGCGCTGGACATATCAAAAGCTTTTGATAGGGTCTGGCACAAATCTTTGCTTTCTAAACTACCCTCCTACGGTTTCTATCCTTCTCTCTGTACCTTTATCTCCAGTTTCCTTTCTGACCGTTCTATTTCTGCCGCGGTAGACGGTCACTGTTCTTCCCCTAAATATATTAACAGTGGTGTCCCACAGGGTTCTGTCCTATCTCCCACTCTTTTTCTGTTGTTCATTGATGATCTTCTTTCCAAAACGAACTGTCCTATCCATTCCTACGCCGATGATTCCACTCTGCATTATTCAACTTCTTTTAATAGAAGACCCACCCTTCAGGAACTTAACGACTCAAGGCTGGAGGCTGCAGAACGCATAGCCTCAGACCTTACTATTATTTCCGATTGGGGCAAGAAGAACCTGGTGTCCTTCAACGCCTCAAAAACACAGTTTCTCCACCTATCCACTCGACACAATCTTCCAAACAACTATCCCCTATTCTTTGACAACACCCAGCTATCACCTTCCTCAACACTAAACATCCTCGGTCTATCCTTAACTCAAAATCTCAACTGGAAACTTCATATCTCATCTCTTACTAAATCAGCTTCCTCGAGGCTGGGCGTTCTGTACCGTCTCCGCCAGTTCTTCTCCCCTGCACAGTTGCTGTCCATATACAGGGGTCTTGTCCGCCCTCGTATGGAGTATGCATCTCATGTGTGGGGGGGCTCCACTCACACAGCTCTTCTAGACAGAGTGGAGGCAAAGGCTCTTCGTCTCATCAGCTCTCCTCCTCATACTGATAGTCTTCTACCTCTTAAATTCCGCCGCAATGTTGCCTCTCTTTCTATCTTCTATCGATATTTCCACGCTGACTGCTCTTCTGAACTTGCTAACTGCATGCCTCCCCCCCTCCCGCGGCCCCGCTGCACTCGACTTTCTACTCATGCTCATCCCTATACTGTCCAAACCCCTTATGCAAGAGTTAACCAGCATCTTCACTCTTTCATCCCTCACGCTGGTAAACTCTGGAACAATCTTCCTTCATCTGTATTTCCTCCTGCCTACGACTTGAACTCTTTCAAGAGGAGGGTATCAGGACACCTCTCCTCCCGAAACTGACTTATCTTTCGGCCACCTCTTTGGATTCTTTTTAGGAGCAGCGAGTAGCGGGCTTTTTTTTTATTAATGTTTACTTTTTTGTGCCCTTGAGCTGTCTCCTTTGCTGTAAAAAAAAAAATAAAAATAAAAAATAAAACTCCTCATTCAAGTCACATAACAAACTTTTCTTCTTTTTTTATTTTATTTTTTATTTAAGTGTCGTCCGCTCAAATTATCTCTAGTCAAGGTTGATGTGTTGGCCTTGAGTGCTGGAAATTGCCGTGTGCGTGTGTGTGTGTGTGTGTGTGTGTGTGTGTGTGTGTGTGTGTGTGTGTGTGTGTGTGTGTGTGTGTGTGTGTTCTTTCTCCGTTGTAGTCTGGATAGATGGTTAGAGTGAATGGTATATGATAGTAGTAGTAGTAGTAGTAGTAGTAGTAGTAGTAGTAGTAAAGGTATCACCCGAGGTTGTATTTTAATTTAACTTCAGCGAGCGCAGATATTTATTCATGAGTTAAGTAGGCTAATTAGAGCTAACCCACACCTCATTAGATATCTCCGAATAATTAACTTTGATGCAGCAAGTATAATAAAACTCGTGTAATATATTCGAGAACATACACACACACACACACACACACACACACACACACACACACACACACACACACACATACACACACACACACACCTCATTAACAAGCCAAGAATAATTAACCTCACCTAACCTCACCTCACCATCCGTCTCCACCTAATAACACCTTTAATTACCTTAGGCCAACAACACGCCCGCAAGTTTTCCTCCACTGTATCACCATTAGTCTTCCTTTCTTTATCAAATGCATAATGAGGGTGCCGGAACACGTTTTATCTTGCTGGAACACGTTTTATCTTGCTTAATATTTCGTGCGAGGGTCATCAACGAGCTGGGTGGTGGTGGTGGTGGTGGTTATTGTGGTATGTTGTTGATGTCAGTGGTGGTAGCAGTGCTGGTGGGTCGGTGATGGTTTAATTTATGTACTTTTTGGTAACGGGGTAGTGGACTGAGAGATTAAAGGTAGATAAATTGTATGCACTTCTCTTCCCCTTCTCTCTGTCTCTTCTCTTGTCTTTTAGTAACGGGAAAGAAGTGTGAGCATGGAGGTAAAGAGGGGTTTGAGAAATACAGTAATAGTACCATCCCTCACATATGCAAGTGAAACGTGGGCCTGGAATGAAAGTCAGAGGTCTAGAGTGGAAATGAGTTTTTTGAGGAGAGCTTGTGATGTGAGTAGAATGGAAGGAATGAGTAATGAAAGTGTGTATGAGCATTTGGAATGTGTCACGTGGGTGAAGGGAAGAAGTGTGGAGTGGTGGAAGAAGTGTGGAGTGGTGGAAGAAGTGAAGCAACAGACTTTAAAGTGGTTTGGCCACATGGAGCGAATGGAGGAGAGTAAAATGACCAGAAGGGTTTATGTGAGTGAGATAGAGGGAGGGAATGTTAGAGGACGACCTCCAGTGAAATGGAGAGATAGGATGCAGGAATATGTCAGGGAGAGGGGGGAAAGATCCTTGAGAAGCTTTGAGCAGGCAAGGAGGGGGTGTCTGGATAGAGAGAGATGGAAACTCTTCTACCGTGGCCATCCCCTGGTGGGAGCTCCTAGGACCAGGCGTCGATTAAATGATGATGATGATGATGATGAAAGAAGATTGGAAGGGTAAAGATGGTTAAATGCACTCCCCCTTTTCTCCTTTCTCTCTCTCTCCCTTTTCCTATCCTACAGTAACGAGAAAAAGGATTAAGAGAGTAAAGGTTTCTATAAGCACTCTTCCTCTCTTTCCCTTTCCTTGCTTTACACTAACAGGATAAAGGATTGGAAGAGTAACGGTAGATATAAACACTCCCCCCTTCCCCTTTCTCTCTCTCCCTTTTCCTATCCTTCAGTAACGAGAAAAAGGATTAAGAGGGTAAAGGTTTCTATAAGCACTCTTCCTCTCTCCCTCTCCCTGCTTTACTCTAACAGAATAAAGGATTGGAAGAGTAACGGTAGATATAAACACTCCCCCCGTTCCCCTTCTGACTCCCGTTCCCTGTCCTACGTCAACGGGGATGAGGAAAGAAGAACGGGCAGGTGGGTTAGAGGGTTCAGGTAGGTAGCGGAGAGGCAGGTGCGCGAGGGGGGACTCGGCTCAACCCGTTCTGGCTGCCCGCAAGGAAAGGTCAACGCTCAGACGAAGGTTAAAGCAACATGTGAGTTTTCCCTCGAGTTCGTGGATGTGTAAGGGAGTGTCGAAATGAAGAGTCTTGAAGTTAATGCATATATATTTTATCTCTGCTTTCCTCTTCTTTTATTTTTCTTTATTTTCCTTTTTTTCCCCCTTTATCTCTTTTTTCCTATTCTTTTTTCTTCATATTCCCTGTATTGTCTTTCCTCTTCTTTTCCTTTCCTCTTTATTTTATTTTATTCTCTTTTCTTGTATTGTTTTTCCTTTTCTTCCTCCCTTTCCTGTCCTCTTTTCTCTCTTCCTTTCCTTTTCTTTTCCTTTGCTTTTCTTCCTTTTCCTCTCCTCTCCTGTCCTTTTCTTTCTTCCTCTCCTTTCCTTTTATTTCCTTGTATCGTCTTTCCTTTCCTCTTTTTTTCTCTTCCTCTCCTTTCCTTTCCTTTCCTTTTTCTTCTTCCTTGTATTGCCTTTCCTCTTCTTTTCCTTTCCTTTTCTTTCCTTTTTTCTCCTTCTCTCTCCTTTCCTTGTATTGTCTTTCCTATCTCCTCTCTTTTCCCTCTCTTTCCCTTCATTTTCTCTCCTTTTTCCCTTTTCTTTCCTTTGTTTACTTTTCTTACTTTTCCCTCGCTATTTCTTCCACCCCGCATCATCTAGTATCTTTTATTTTCTTTGTCCTGTCTTTTCTTGCGTTTTCTTTCCCTTTTCCACCTATCCTTTCCTTTCCTTTTTTTCCTTTCCCTCGTCTTGTATTTCCCTATTCTTCCTTCGCCATTTCCTTCCATCCCGGGGCATCTATTCAATTATCTTACAGTTTCCATTTTCTTGTGCCTCATTTCATATTCACAACCCTTTTTCCTCACTTTTTTTTTTCTTCCCACATTTTCCCTCATATCCTACCACCGTTGCACACGCGCACACACACACACACACACACATACACACACACACACACACATCCCGTTATTATTTTTTTACTCTCTCTCTCTCTCTCTCTCTCTCTCTCTCTCTCTCTCTCTCTCTCTCATATCTTAACGGGTCGTCGCCTTCACCTTTCTTGTTTCCCTCCGTTAGTTTACCTCCATCCCTCCCTCCCTCCCTCCCTCTCTTATTTCCTCCTCCACTCTCTCTCCCTCTCTCCCTCCCTCCCTCGTGTACCTGATCACCTCCCTCCCTTTCTTCTGTCTTACCCAAGTTTTGCAAGACAGGTAAGGGAGAGAAATGAAGGGAAGTTTGAAGGTACGGAGGTAAAGGGAGGGAAATTAGGGAAGAGAGAACGGGAAGAATAAAAAAGTACTAGTTGGAAATGAAAGGTAGAGAGGCGTAGAGGAAAACAGGCAGAAAAGGGGAGAACAGAGAGGGGAAAAAAGAGTGGAAATAACAGGGCAATAGTTTGGTAGAAATAATAGATAGATAGACGTAGATGAAAACTGGCAGAAAACGGGAGAACAGAGAGGGGAAAAAGAGTGGAAATAACAGGGAAATAGTTTGGTAGAAATAATAGGTAGACAGACGTAGATGAAAACTGGCAGAAAACGGGAGAACAGAGAGGGGAAAAAGAGTGGGAATAACAGGGAAATAGTTTGGTAGAAATAATAGGTAGACAGACGTAGATGAAAACTGGCAGATGAAAGAAGAAAAGAAATAACTAATGAGGAAAAAGGTAGAAACGAGGAGAAGGAAGGAAAAGAAGCATGGGAGAAAAAAAAAAGGTAGTAACGAGACGGGAGATAAAGAAAAAAAGGTTAAAAAAAAGGAAAAACAAGGAAACTAAGAAAAAAAGATCATTGGGAAAGATGAAGCGGTAGAGAAAGAGGGAGAAAAAGGGAGATAAGTAGAAAGGTAAAAAAAAAGAAAACAGGGAATAGAAGGAAAAAAATAGAAAGGGAAGAGGGAAAGGAGAAGCTGTAAAGAAAGAGTGAAAAAAAAAAAGTGTTTGTGTGAGATAGACAGACACAGACAGACAGACACAGGCAGACAGACAGACAAACAAAGAAAATTAAAATGAGTTGAAAGAATTACCAGGGATATTTTTCAACAGACAGACAGACATAGACAGAATGAATAAAGAGTAAGGAACAACCAACAGGGATGAATTTCAAGCATGCATGGAGGAGAAGGAAGGTAAGAGGAAGGGAGGCTGACATATTAAAAACAGACAGGCATGAAGGATAGCCGGAAATTAAAGTTAGGAGGCAAACGGTTAGGTATTCTGCAATCAGGGAAGAATGCAGTCGTCAGGAGGAGGAGGAGGAGGAGGAGGAGGAGGAAGAGGAGGAGGAGGAGGAGGAGATATGAGAAAATAAAGGCAATATTAGAAGGAAGTAACTGATCGGAGGAGGAAGATTGAGAGGACGAGGACGAAGAGAAAGAGAAGGAAGAAGAGGAGGAGGAGGGAAAATGAGAAAAAGAAAGACAATATAAAAAAGAAGTAATTGATAGGAGAAGGAGGAGGAGGAAGAAGAGGATAGGAGAAGGAGGAGGAGGAGGGAATTGAGAGAGAAAGGTAGTATTAAAATTAAAGGAGATAGGAAAAGAAGGAGGAGGAGGAGAAAGACGAGGAGGAGGGAGGAAAAGAAGGTACGATAGAATATGTAGGCAAGAAGAAAGAAAGAAAAGAAAACATAGCATGATTTGAAGAGAGGGAAAGGAAGGGAAAAAAAAAGAAACAGAGAAATAGATAGTAAAGGAAAGCTAAAAGGGAACAGTAAAGAAAGGAAGAAAAGGAAAATAAAAGGAGAATCAAGGGAAAGGAAAAAGGAGGGGAAAGAGCAGAAGGTTAAGGAAGGAAGTGAAGAAGGGAGAAAGAGAGAAAGGAAGAGAAAGGGAAAAGTATAGACAGAGAAATCATGAGGATAAATGAAGAAGAGAAAAAAAGGAAGATAGAAAAGAACAACTGAAGGGAAGGAGATGAAGGACGAAGATAGGTAGAGAAAACTGGAAAAGGGAGAAGGGAGGAAGGGAGAGAAAACAATAAAACAAGAAATTGAATAAAGAAAATAAGAAAAAAGAGGGATGAAAAAGGGAGAGAAGACAGAAAAATAATGTAGATGTAAAAGAAGGAAGAGAAAGAGAGAACAAGAGAAAAAATATTAGGAAAGAAAACTACAGAAAGGAAAGAAGGAAGTTAAAGAAAATACGAAAATATGAGTAATGAAGAAGGGAGAGATAATGATGAAAACACTGTAGAGGGGAAAGAAGGAAGAGGTATTAACGGAGAGAAGGAAGGAAAAGAAAATAATAAGAAATCAAGAGGGAAAGAAAGAAGGAAGAAAGAAAGATGAAGAAAAAGAATAAACAGTAAGAATGAAAGGGAGGGAGGAAGAAAGAAGGGGAGGGAGGAAGGAAGGAAGGGAGATCAGAAGGTTTAGGGAAAGAAGGAAGGAAGGAAGAAAGAAAGAAAGAAAAATACAATAAGAAAGGTAGGGAGGGAGTAATGAAGGAAGAAGTGGATGGAGGGAGAGGGGGGGGAAGAAAGGAAGAAAGGGAGGAAAGGAAGGAAGGGAGGAAGAGAAGACAGCTGAAAGATGATAAGAAAGGTAGGGAGGGAGTAAAGAAGGAAGAAGGGGATGGAGGGGGGAAAGGGGGGAAGGAAGGAAGATCAGATGGTGGAGGGAAGGAAGGGAGGGAAGGAGGGAAGGGAGGAAGAGACGACAGCTGATCCAGGACAACGAGTCAGACCTGTCCATCCTGTCTGATCACCGACGACATCTGATCCTCCTCCTCCTCCTCCTCCTCCTCCTCCTCCTCCTCCTCCAAGCCTCCTTCATCCTCCTCCTTCAACCCTTCCATTCTTCTTTCTTCAGTACTCTTTCTCCTCCTCTTCTTCCTTCTTCTCCCTCCTACTCTTCTCTTTCTTCCTTCCTCCCCTCAACTTCTCATGTGACGTTCATTCCCACCTCCTCCTCCTCCTCCTCCCTTCCTTCCTCCCCTCCTCTCTTCCTCTCTCCACCTTCCTTCTTTATCCCTCGTTGAGTGTCGTGTTCGAAGAGACGGAAAGAAGAGGGAGAAGAAAAGAATGCAGGGAAGGAAGAGGAGGAAGTAGAGAAGGATAATAAAGATGGAATGAGGAGGAGAGAAAGGAGATGAGAAGAAGAGAAGGCTGAAAGGAATATCGAGGAAGGGAAAGTAGGAAAAGGAAAAGAAGGAAGGGTGAGGAAGGGAAGGGAAAGTATGATGAGAAAGGGAGGGAAGGGAATGGATAAACAGAGGAGAAGCAAATGCAGAAACAACTACTAGAAAGAGAGAGGGAGGGGGAAGAGGAAAAGGAGAGAAAAAGAAGAGAAGAGGAAAAAAGGAGAGAAGAGGAAAAAGGAAAACGAAAAGGAGAGAAGAGGAAAAGGAGAGAAAGGAAAAAAAGGAGAGAAAGGAAAAAAAGGAGAGAAAGGAGAAAAGAGAGGAAGATAGAAAAAGAGATGAAAGAGGACTGGAAAGCGTTGTAAAAAAAAAAGAGAAAAAAAGAGAAGACAGAGGAAAACAAAAGAGCAGAGAGAGGTAGCAAGCAGGGAAGGGCACTGAGGGAGAGTGTTGCAAGGAAGGAAGAAGAGGAGGAGGAGGAGGAAGAGGAGGAGGAGAGGAGAGGTTGTTGTAACACGCTCTGATGGTGTGTGAACGAGCCCTCTCACGGAAGGACACGCCAGATAAGATCGTGTGAGATAATGAGAGAGAGAGAGAGAGAGAGAGAGAATATATTAATTGCAATATGTAAGATGTAAACATAAAGAAAGAGAGAGAGAGAGAGAGAGAGAGAGAGAGAGAGAGAGAGAGAGAGAATGCACATAAGAGAAAATGGTTAAGCTTGAAATCCCCTCCTTCATTATTTTACAGAGAAAAAGAGAGAGAGAGACATTTACATAGAAATAGGCCAGCGAAGGTGTTGTCTGGCTCTTAATGTACCCGGTCTGCTCTCTCTCTCTCTCTCTCTCTCTCATGTGTCCATTGCTGTTCTTATTGTTATTATTGTTGTTATTGTATTATTATTAACATTATTTGCCCTCCTCATCTTCCTCCTGTCACTTCTACAACTAATAATAATAATAATAATAATAGTAATAATGATAATAAAAAACTAAGTAAGAAAAAAATATTGTCTTCCATTTATCTATACTATGTTGTTTTCCTTCCCCCTCCCGTATCCTCCCTTCCCATCCTCCCTCTCTCTCCTAACCTAACCTAACCTAACCTAATCCCTTTTCCCCAATAAACAGATCACGATTCACCAATAAACTCACTAAACACACACTATACGCTAAACACCCATCGTAGTAACTCACAAATCTCAGTATAACACATAATAGTTACACGCAATAGTAACATTTAATAGCAACACTTAATAACAACACTCTACTAACACTTTAATCCTCTCATCGGTAATCTTCTTCAGTCACTCCATCTGTGCAGGTCATTATCGTTTTCTCTGTGGTGCGTGTAATCCCAGCGACCCTCCTGAGTGCTGGCGTGAGGGCGGGATAATTAAGACGCCCCGCTCACCTGGCCCACCTGTGTAGCCCCGCCGAGCCCCCTCTAAGCAACGGCGCCAGGTTGTTACTGGGGGTGTGCTGTCGCGGAGGGTTTTCCTTTTTGCTCGTTCTTAACTTTTTTCTTTCCTCTTTTGTTTTCTTTATTTCGTCTTTCTTGTACTTCTTGTTCTCGTCTTCGGTTTTAGTTTTTATTATTGTTTTTGGTTATTCTTTAAGTTCTCTTTTTTCTCCTTTTTTTTCTTTATTTTTTTCTTCTTCTTCGTCTTTTTCTTTTTCTTTTTCTTTTACTTTTTCTTCATCTCAGTGTTGATCCTTCTTTGTAATTGTTTGTTGTTGTTGTTGTTGTTCTTGTTGTTGTAATTATTGATATTATTATTATTTTTATTACTACTGCTACTACTACTATTACTACCACTACTACTACTACTACTACCACTACCACCACTACTACTACTACTACTACTACTACTACTACTACTACTACTACTACTACTATTACTACTACCACTACTACTATTACTAATATTACTACTACTACTACTACTACTACTACTACTACTATTACTATTACTACTACTACTACTACTACTACTACTACCACCACCACAACCACCCCTACTCTTTACACAAACAACAACACCAATATCTCTAAGTATACCTATGACAACATTTTTTTACCCTTTCCACACCATTACTTCAAGACAAAAAACAACTTACTCCATTAAAAGGCGCCATCACACTCCATTATGCCGATGACGCTCAGGTCGGCACACTCACGGTAATTAATGGCGCCACCTTGCAATTGCTAAATGGATCGGAAACTCATTATTACAACTTCAAATATATATGGCGTGGTGAGGAGTGACTTTTAAATATATGGATTACTTTTTTTTTTTTTTTGTGTGTGTGTGTGTGTCGTTATCGCAAATTGGAATGAATGTTAATGTTGGTCACAAAATTCGCTTCTTCCTCTAGAACTAAATTATGGAAAAAAAATATAAAGATCTCGTACGTATTTTTTATAACTACAAATATTTATGGCGTGGTAAGGAGTGGCTTTTAAATACTGGGATCACTTTTTTTTTTGTCGTTATCGCAAATTGGAATGAATGTTAATGTTGGTCGCAAAATTCGCCTCTTCCTCTTGAACTAAATTATGGAAAAAAATATAAAGATCTCGTACGTATTTTTTATAACAACAAATATTTATGGCGTGGTAAGGAGTGACTTTTAAATATTGGGATCACTTTTTTTTGGTCGTTATCGCAAATTGGAATGAATGTTAATGTTGGTCGCAAAATTCGCCTCTTCCTCTTGAACTAAACTATGGAAAAAAAATATAAAGATCTCGTACGTATTTTTTATAACAAATCGCATCTTCTTGAACTAAATTATGGAGAAAAAAATTGTTAAGATCTCGTACGTATTTTTCATAACTATTCGCCTCTTCCTCTTGAACTAAATTATGGGGGAAAAAATGTTAAGATCTCGTACGTATTTTTATAACTATTTTTCATATATTTTGCTTTACTTATTTATTATTTATTTACGTATTGCTTGTTTTATATTACTTTTTTTTACTGGTTTACTTATTTATTATTCATTTTGAGAACTCGTGCAGGCTCTTCATTTTCTCTTCACTGCAACGAATCTTAAGACAAAAATGGCTAAGAACTTTTACTACATATATTTTTAGAACTTCATTATTTTATTTTACTTTATTTTCCTTTTTTTCATATTTGTATTTTTCAGAACTCGTATAGGCTCCTCATTCCCTCTCTAATACAACGAATCTTAAGACAAAATGACTAAGAATCTGTACATGATATTTTTAGAACAACTCTTTAATTTTTACTTTATTGTACGTTTTTCTTATCTATATATTTTTTTAAGAACTCGTACTGATATTTTTGTTGTTGTTGTTGTTGTTGTTTCATGCTTTTCTCTACCTTAATTTCCGTATCTTTATTCATTTTATTTCTGTGTCTATTTCATACTTTTCTGTATCTTCATTTTATATCCATTTTCTGTATCTTTATTTTTTATTTTTTGCCCTCGATTTCCCTCCGTCACCGTAAATAAAAACTATGGTATGCTGAAACAATTACAACCTGCACACCTGTCTGCCTCGCCCTGCCTTTATTACCTGCCCCAGTGCATTGTTTGGGCGGAAGTTTAGTGCATATTGGCGGCCGTAGCTCTGCCTTCACCTCTGCCCTGACTCCACTGTAATATTCCTCCACTGTGCTCTGTAATCCACGACTCACTTTACGACGGTCTTGTATCTTCTTTACTTCACAGGTCTTAACGCTTGACTCCTCTTCTTCACGATCGTCTTAACTCTTGGCTTTCCTCTCCTCTCCTCTTCTCTTAATTTACGATGGTCTAATATCTTGTCTTTCCCTTACTTCACGATGGTCTTAACGCTTGACTTCTATACTTCACGATGGTCTTAACTCTCGTCTTTCCTCTCCTTTCGTCTTACTTTACGATGGTCTAACCTCTTTGGCTTTTCTCTCCTCTCCTCTTCTCTACGATGATCTTACTTATGTCTCTGCTTTACTTTACGATGGTCTTATCACTTGGGTCTTCTCTCTCCTCTACGATGATCCTATCTCTTGTTTCTCCTCTACTCTATGTTTGCCTCTGCACCACTCAACGATGGTTTTAACTCTTTCCTCTTCTCTAATTTGCTCTCAAACTCACTGCTCTTCCTTCCTTAAACGCCAGTCTTTGTTCTTCTCTCCTCTCCTCTCTCCTCCTCTTCTCTCTGTTCTAAGTTGTTGTTCTACTAAAGTCGAACGCTCTGCTCTTCGCTCCCACGCCCGCCTCTCCTCTCCTCTGCTTTCCTCTGCTCTTCCTTGCATCGCTAATTCCGTTTATGCAGCCTAGTTCAGCTTCAGTTCACACACACACACACACACACACACACACACACACACACACACACACACACACACACACAAGC
>NC_066535.1:13400352-13472852 GCF_024679095.1 Eriocheir sinensis | reverse complement strand
AATGTGCAAATGTTAACCTGTTACACTTATAGTTATTACCTTTATTTTTTCTATGGTTTATTTTACTTATTGTGTCTGGTATGTCCTGCTCCTAATAACCTACCTATCTATCTATCTATCTATTTATTTGTCTGTTTATATGCCCGTCTGTTTTTTCTGTATGTGTGAATTATTTAACAGCTGTATGTTATGGAGTGAAGGGAATGGAGTGAAGGGGCAAGAAAAGAAAGTGTGAGAGAAAGGGAAGGGAAGGAAGGGAACTGAGTGCAGGGGCATGGGAAAGAAGTAGGAAGAGAAGGGGAAAGGAGTGGAATGAGAGACAAGGAAAGGAATTGTGATTGAAAGGGGAAAGGAGGGAAGGGAAGGGAGTGAAAGGGCAAGGAAGTGTAAGGGGAAGGGCAAAGGAGGGAAAGGAAGGGAGTGAAGGGGCAAGGAAAGGAAGTATGAGGGGAAGGGAAGGAAGGGAACTGAGTGAAGGAGCAAGGAAAGGAAGTGTGAAGGGAAGGGAAAAGAGGGAAGGGGCAAGGAAAGGGAAAGGAGGGAAGGGAACGGAATGAGGAGCAAGGAAAGGAAGTGGAGGGAAATGAAAGGAAGGGAGAGGCGGTGGTAATGGTCAGGGGTAGGAGGTAAGGGGAGGGGAGAGAGAGGAGAGAGAGAAAGGAAGAAGATGGAGGTGGGGAGATTGAGGAAGAAGATGGAGGTTAGGAGAAGAGAAGGAGGGGGAGGAGGAGGGGGAAGAATCATTGATCACCAACGTCCACATCAACACGAAGTAATCCTGTACCGCCTCGATGCCTCCCTTCATCCTCCCTTCATCTTCCCTTCATCTTCCCTTCTTCCTTTCATCTTCCATTTGTCTCTCTGCCTTATCTTTGCCATTTTTTCCTTTGATTCGCTTCCCTTCATCTTCCCTTCATCTACCCTTCATCCTCCCTTCATCCTCCCTTCATCCTCCCTTCATCTTCCCTTCATCTTCCCTTCTTCCTTTCATCTTCCATTTGTCTCTCTGCCTTATCTTTGCCATTTTTTCCTTTGATTCGTTTCCCTTCATCTTCCCTTCATCTACCCTTCATCCTCCCTTCATCTTCCCTTCATCCTCCCTTCATCTTCCCTTCTTCCTTTCATCCTCTGTTTGTCTCTCCTCCTTCTACTCTTTGCTCTTTCTTCCTTTGATTAGTTTCCCTTCATCCTCCCTTCGCCTTCCCTTCTTCCTTTCATCCTCTGTTTGTCTCTCCTCTACCCTCTCTTTACCATTTCCTCCTTTGATTCGTTCCCCTTCATCTTCTCTCCGTCTGCCTATCGTTCTCCTTTTATTGTGTTCCTTTCATCCTTCATTTGTCTCCCTCGTGTTCTCTTCGCCT
Organism: Eriocheir sinensis; assembly: GCF_024679095.1. Taxonomy (NCBI): domain Eukaryota; kingdom Metazoa; phylum Arthropoda; class Malacostraca; order Decapoda; family Varunidae; genus Eriocheir; species Eriocheir sinensis. Next base: position 13,471,491 of record NC_066535.1, on the reverse strand, counting down.
TTTCTTCCCTTCTTTATTTCGTTTCCCTTCGCCTTCCCTTCCTTCGCCTTCCCTTCATCTTCTCATGTCTTTCCTTCGCCTTCCCTTCATCCTCTCTCCTTCGTTTTTTCTTTGATCTTTCTTTTTTGCCTTCCTTTCATCTTCCATTTCTCTCTTCTTTGTCATCCCTTCGCCTTTCCTTCTTTCTTCATTTCGTTTCCCTTCGTCTTTCTCTTCGTCGTCTTGAGCGGATGGTCTTGACGTGTGTGTGTGTGTGTGTGTGTGTGTGTGTGTGTGTGTGTGTGTGTGTGTGTAACTTATTTTATCGTCTATAGTTTGGTTCCTCTTTTGTTCGTCTCTCTCTCTCTCTCTCTCTCTCTCTCTCTCTCTCTCTCTCTCTCTCTCTCTCTCTCTCTCTCTCTCTCTCTCTCTCTCTCTCCCCCACCCACCCCCCTCACACTCAGATTGCCTCCCATCACTTACACGTCTTGCTCTCAAAGGGACAACAACGAGAGGCGCTTTGTAACAAGACGAACACAACCCCTTCTACCCCTTCCTCTTCCCCTTCCCGTTCCCCTTCACCGTCCTCGTTCTCGTCTTCTTCCCCTCCCCCTCTTCCCTTCTCCCCTTTCTCCTTTCCCCTTCTCCTTCTCTCCCTTCTCTCCTTAATCCTTTTCCTCCTCCTCCTCCTCCTCCTCCTCCTCCTCCTTGCCCTTCCAGACATCCTATCCTGGAAACAAAGACGCCTTGACCAATTTATCGAAGACAGACCATCAACAAGAACGCCATTTTTCATCCCCTCAGCTTTTTTTTATATTTTTACGGAAGCGGTTCTATTTTATTTTATTTTATTTGCCCCTTAAGCTGCTCCCTTTAGTTATAAAAAAAGAATTCCTCCTCATACAAAGACACACTTCCAAAGCCTTCCTCGTTGTAGCCAGAAAGCTCATACCACGATTTTTTCCCTCTCAAAACCGAATCTACGAAGGAAACACTTTTTAGACCTCCTCAAACCAGACTCCATTCATTTCTCTTCAGGCCACGTTAACATACAAGAAAACACTACCAAGTCTCATTTCCCCCTTCAGCCTCAGCCCCACCAAACAGACCGTAGAGGCGTGGGGAGCGTGGCCGGCGGGACACTCACCTCACGTCTTGCAAACACACCTGTACACACCATCACCGGAACACCTGTGCGCGCGGTAATGAGCTTGCTTCAGTTCGGCCTTTTAAAACAATGAAAGCAAGCACTCGGCCCGCGCGTGTGTGTGAGAGAGAGAGAGAGAGAGAGAGAGAGAGAGAGAGAGAGAGAAGAAATGGGAACATGCCAGAGGAGACAGAGAGTGAAGGAGAGAAGAACAAAAGAACAGAGAGAGAGAGAGAGAGAGAGAGAGAGAGAGAGAGAGAGAGAGAGAGAGAGAGAGAGAGAGAGAGAGAGAGAGAGAGAGAGACTAAAGTTAACTGCACATCTTTGTCTGAAGCTGCTGTTTATTTTTCCTCTCCTTCAGTTACCCGAGTCGGAAAAACAAACAGACACAACAGAACAAAACAACCGGCCGTTCTCTCCATTGTGCTTCGTTTCATCCTCCGCAGCCCGTTTTCTTTTCCCGTTTTCTTCTGTTACGACACTTGCCCGGCTGACTTGCTCCTCGTTCTTTCTTTCTGCCTCACGTGACCTTGCAAGTCCTCGTTGAACTCCACGGTGCTTTGGGAGAGGGAGAAATGAATGAAGGGACACGAGGAGGAAGAGAAGGAGAAGGAAAGGGAGAAAGGGATGAAGGTAAAAGTGGAAAAAGAGGGAAAGTAAAAGAACATGAGAGGAAGAGGGAGATGGACAATAACATAAGGACTAGCTCGTCTGTGGAAGTGCGTGCGTATATTCAATCCCCTTATTACAGCATCCAATCCCTTTAAACAGCATCCAATTCCTTTCTCACTGTGTCTAGAGATTCCAATCCTCTATGAAGTCTGATGATGCGTATATCGGGCAAAAATCGTATCAAATTTCGTATGTTAAAAGTTGTCAAGAATTTGTGCGTGCGTATAACGAACTAAAATATCGTGTAAATAGTATCGGATCGCGTGTGTCGAGTTGTAAGGCGTCCCTGCGTGCGTATAGCGTCAATTATCCTAAAAATAGTATCAAACTTTGCATGCCGAGCTGTAATGCATCTCTGCGGGCGTATACCGAAGAAAACATCGTGTAAATAGTATCAGATTGCGTATGTCGAGTGCGTATAGCGATTTGAAATATAGTGAAAACAGCATCGGATCGCGTATGTCGGGTATTCAAGCATCTGTGCGTGCGTATGACGGCGAGACGTGGGCGTGCATGTGAGACGAGGATAAGCAAGGGGAGATCGATTCTGCGGGGAACGGCGACGGTCAAGGTCATCCATCTCCCGTGTGTCTCCTCCCGGTCCTTCACCCTGAATGCTGCTGACGTCACACCGCTCGCCATGGTGATGCCGGGGGGAGAGGCGGCGAGGTGGTGGCGAAGAAAATATGTTTGGAAAGTTTAAGGACGTAGGGTATAGAAAGCGAAAAAGAGGAGACTGTGAACCAATTATATTTAGCAGCGACGGGCCAAATTTGTGGCTTTACCGTGTAGCAGCGACGGGCCAAATTTGTGGCTTTACCGTGTAGCAGCGACGGGCCAAATTTGTGGCTTTACCGTGTAGCAGCGACGGGCCAAATTTGTGGCTTACCGTGTAGCAGCGACGGGCCAAATTTGTGGCTTTACCGTGTAGCAGCGACGGGCCAAATTTGTGGCTTTACCGTGTAGCAGCTACGGGCCAAATTTGTGGCTTACCGTGTAGCAGCGACGGGCCAAATTTGTGGCTTTACCGTGTAGCAGCTACGGGCCAAATTTGTGGCTTACCGTGTAGCAGCGACGGGCCAGATTTGTGCCATGATACAAACCACCCAAAATAGATGATACATAAACTGATCACAAATGCTTTGATATATAAATTTTGAAATGGCTTATGTGAGTGATGATTTTTTCTCATTTTTCTCGCTTAGAGGGACCATTAAGAAACATGATCCCTGCTTCTACCGGGTTAACTTCACCCTCGTAGATTCTAACATAACTCCTCTCGCTCTGGTGATGCTGGGGGACTGCCGAGGAAGTGACGGGGAGGAGAAAATGTTTGGAAAGTTAAAGACGACGGATGCGAAACGGGAAGAGAAGACCGTGAAGAGTATTTAGCCTAACTCTTGATTCTAATATTCTTCTTGTCTTGGTGATGCTGGTAGTGGTGTAGCGATGTAGTGGTGGTGGAGCAGCGACTAGCGGGCTTTTTTCATTGTTTCCTTTTTTGTGTGCCCTGTAAAAAAACAATAAAAAACACCATACCAAGGAAAACAACATCATCGCAATCACACACAACACAGTCACAATCAACGCCATCATCATCACCATCATCAAAACGGCAACACAATCACAACAATGACCACCAAAATCAATATTATATCCCAATAAATCAATCATGGCTGACTCTTACGTGGAAAGACTCGAGCTCATCCGCATCAAGACAACACAAAGCATCATAAAAATATATCCTCATAAAAATAGATGGAAAATAAAGAAATAAAGAAAAAAGAAAAATAAAGAAAATAAGAAATAGATCACCACAATCAAAACAACACATATCACAATCAAAACAAGACCACTAAACAGATACTGGCCGAGTCTTATCTTTAGGGAGGATGAGGCTCGTCCATTTCAACGGGTCGTACTCGTATTTTTCGTTCATAATCGGATCCAGCGCTATTTTTTTTTTTCACTGTTGTCTTGTGTATTCTCCTTTGGATATTTGTTTTTTGTTTGTTTGTTTGTTTTCTTAATCTGTATAATGGTTTTCCATCAAAAACGTCTCACAATAAGAGATGTATGCTAGTGAAAATTATAAAAAAAAATCTCTAGCAAAATAATGGTTTAAAAAGAAAAGAAAAAAACAGCCCTTAATTCTAACACTGGTTCTTATGATGATGGTTCTTTTGCTTCCTAGTGAAAAAAAAATCCATAACAAAATAATGGTTTAAAAAGCAGAAAAAAACATCCCTTAATTCTAACACTGCTTCTTATGATGGTGGTTCTTTTGCTTCCTAGTTAAAAAAAAATCCATAACAAAATAATGGTTTAAAAAGAAGAAAAAAACAACCCTTAATTCTAACACTGGTTCTTATGTTAATGGTTCTGGGTTAAGGTTTCCCACATGAAAATCGGTTCATAATCAAACTATTCCTCGTGTCTGTGTTTCCCTTCCTGTGTGTGGAGGGCGGACGATGAAGACATTGGCGCGGAGTGTAATGGGAGTGATAACGAGGAAGGGAAGGACGCAAATGACAGAGTAAAGAGAGGGAGAGGGAGATAGCGAATGAGCGAGAGACAAAGACGTGAAGGAGAAGGAGAGGGAGAAATGAATGACGGTACAAGTGGAGGAAGAGAAGAAGGAAAGGGAGAAAGGGATGAAGGTGGAAATGGAGGAAGAGAAGGAGAGGGAGAAATGAATGAAGGTTTACAAGTGGAGGGAGACAAGAAGGAAAGGGATGAAGGTGAAAGTGGAGAAAGAGGGAGAGTAAAACTTGAGAGGAAGAGGGAGATGGAGAGAGAGAAACACACACACAAAAACACGTAGAAAGGGGAATTAAGGGAGAGAAGGATGAAAGTAGAAATGGAGGAAGAGGAAGAGTAAAAGAACATAAGAGGAACAGAGAAACGAAAAACAGGAGACAAAGAAGACATAGAGAGGGGAAGAGAGGGAGAGATTTTTGAAGGTAGAAGCAGAGGAAGAGAAGGAGAAGGAAAGGGAGAAAGGAATGAAGGTAGAAATAAAGGAAGAGGGAGAGTAAAAGAACATAAGAGGAAGAGACAGATAGAAAGGAGACAAAGAAAACGTATAGAGAAGGAGAAGTGGATGAAGGTGGAAGCGAAGGAAGAAAAGGAGAAGGAAAGGGAGAAATAAAGGAAGAGGGAGAACAAAAGAACATGAAGCAGAGAGGGAGAGGGAGAGAAAGAGCAAGAGACAAAGACATAGAAGGGGAAGATTAGGGGGGGGGGGGGATGAAGGGAGAAGCGAAGGAAGAGAAGGAGAAGGAAAGGGAGAAATAAAGGAAGAGGGAGAACAAAAGAACATGAAGCAGAGAGGGAGAGGGAGAGAAAGAGCAAGAGACAAAGACATAGAAGGGGAAGATTAGGGGGGGGGGGGATGAAGGGAGAAGCGTAAGGAGAGTGAAAGAACATGAAAGAGAGAGAGCGAGAATGTACTGCAATATTCAGGTGCAATTAGAGTAATCACCTTGTAATTAGTGTGCGTATATGCAGGAGAGGGTCCCTTCACTTCACTCTCCTTACCTTACCTTGCCCTACCTTACCTTGCCATACCTTGCCCTACCTTACCTTACTTTTACCTTATCTTGCCCTACTTTACCTAACCTAACCATATCTCACTGTACCTTACCTTACTTTACTTTCCCTTCCCTTACTTTACATCACTTTATATAAACTAACTTTACCTTACCTTACCTTACCTTACCTTACCTTACCTTACCTTACTTTACGTTACCTTACCTCTCCTTATTTTCCTTCCCTTCCCTTAACTTACCTAACCTAACCGTACCTAACCTAACCTTACCTAACCTAACCTAACCATAGCTTACCTTACCTTACCTTACCTATCCCTACCTAACCTAACCTAACCTAGCCTAACCATACCCTACCTAACCCTAACCTAGGTCAACCTAATCATACCGGACTGAACTTTACCTTGCCTTACCTTACCTTACCTTACCTTACCTTACCTTGCCTTGCCTTGCCTTGCCTTACCTTACCTTACCTTACCTTGCCTTACCTTACCTTACCTTACCTTACCTTACCTTACCTTACCTTACCTATCTTCCCTTTCCCTCCTTCATCGCCTTGTCTCGTCACGTCAATATTTTCATTCTTCTCCACTTCCTCGTTCCTTTCATTTCTTCTCTTCAGTGTTTTTTCATCCTTCCCCTATTTGCTCTTCCTCCCCTCTTTCTCTCCTCTTCCTCCCTCTTCACATTTAATCCTTCCATCCGATACTCATTTTTTCCTTCGCTGTCCTTGTCCCTTCTTTCCTTCCCTTTCCTTTCCTTCCCTTTCTTTTATTTTTTCCCTTTCCTTCCAATCCCTTTCCTTTCCTTTACTTTTCTTCCCCTCACTGCCCTTCCCTTCCCTCTCCATCCCTTCCCTTCCCATTCCTTTGATTCCCTTTCCCTTCTTTTCCCCTCCCTTCACTTTTCTTTCCTTCCAATCCCTTCCCTTACCTTACCTTCACTTCCCTTCCTCTCACTTCCTTTCCCTTCACTTTTCTTTCCTTCCCTTCCTCTCCCTTCACTTTCCTTTCCTTTCCTTCCCTTCCCCTCCCTTCACTCTCCTTTCCTTCCCCTCCCTTCCCTTCCATTCCCTTGCCTTCACTTCCCTTCCCTTCACTTTTCTTTCCTTCCCTTCCTCTCCCTTCACTTTCCTTTCCTTCCCCTCCCATCCCTTCCCTTCCCTTCCCTTCCCTTCACGTTTCCACCGTTACCTTTACCTTTCCTCTCCGCCTTTCATTTCCCCTCCCTTTGTTTTTATCCCTTTCCCATACCTTCCCTTACCTTCCCATTCATGCCCCCCTCCCCCTTCAATCTCCCCCCCCCCTCCCCCCCACGTCTCCAGACACCGCCAGTATCGATCGACCAGCGTTCCTCTATCCGGTCGACACACACACACACACACACACACGTCTATAAATACACACCGTCGCCGGAAACTCAATAAGCTCGAAATAACAGCATTTAACCCTCCATGTCAATTCCTCTTTAGGGTTAGAATAGTGCTCTCTCTCTCTCTCTCTTTAACTCTCTCTCTCTCTCTCTCTCTCTCTCTCTCTCTCTCTCTCTCTCTCTCTCTCTCTCTCTCTCTCTCTCTCTCTCTCTCTCTCTCTCTCTCTCTCTCTCTCTCTCTCTCTCTCTCTCTCTCTCTCTCTCTCTCTCTCTCTCTCTCTCTCTCTCTCTCTCTCTCTCTCTCTCTCTCTTCGTTAATGTCTTACTGGAAATCGATTAATTAATGATATTAATTTGTCATTGAAATTGCTTCCTACTCTGCTTGGTATCACTGCGTGTGTGTGTGTGTGTGTGTGTGTGTGTGTGTGTGTGTGTGTGTGTGTGTGTTTACATTCTCCTGTCGTTGTGTAGCTGTTCGTGTGTATGTCTGGGTGGCTGACTGGCAACCCCCGTGTGTATGTGTGTGTGTGTGTGTGCATGTGTGTGTGTGTGTGGGGGGGGGGGGGGTCATCCGGATTTCTCTGTGTGCTCTCCGTCCGTCCTTCTGTCTGTCTGTTGTTGTTATTGTTGTTGCTGTTGTTGTGTGTGTATGTGTGTGCGTTCCTGTGTGTGTGTGTGTCTGATACATGCATAGGTCTGTCTCTGCAGCTGTCTGTCTATATTAATAATAAACTGATGCATGACTGGCAGAGTGTGTGTGTGTGTGTGTGTGTGTGTGTGTGTGTGTGTGTGTGTGGCGGCCGAGGTAAAAAATGTAAGAAACGTGAAAAAAAAAATGTCATGTGATCAATTACAGTGTTGCCAATTCGGTGTGTCGCCCTACTACCCCCTCCCCCCACCTCACTCCCCCCTCCCTTCCCCCCCTCCCGTGCTGTTGTTCCATTCCCCCCTTCCTCGTACATCTCTTTTCCCCTTTCCCTTCACCCATCCTTGCTCTTCCTCCCCATACTCTCCCTTCCTCAGCCTTCTCCTCCCCACCTTTCCTCCCCCTCGCTCTGTGCTGCTCTTCCATTCTCCCCTTTCCTCTTTCTTATTTCCTTTTTCCTCACTCATTCTCCTTTTTCCTCCCCATACTCTCCCTCCCTCAGCCTTCTCCTCCCCACCTCTCCTCCCCCTCGCTCTGTGCTGCTCTCCCATTCTCCCCTTTCTTCTTTCTTATTTCCTTTTTTCTCTCACTCATTCTCCTTTCTCCTCCCCATACTCTCCCTCCCTTAACCTTTTCCTCCCCTCCTCTCCTCCCCCTCGATCCGTGCTGCTCTCCCATTCTCCCCTTTCCTCTTTCTTATTTTCTTTTTCCTCTCACTCACTCATTCTCCGTTTTCCTCCCCTCAACCTTCTCCTCCCCACCTCTCCTCCCCCTCTCTCCGTGTTCCTCTCCCATTCCTCCCCTCCATCCGTCATATTTCCTCTCCCTCCCCTCACCCACCCTTCCGCTACCTCCCCAAACTCTCCCTTTCTCTCTTCTCTCTCTCTCTTAATTTCCTACTTTTTCCTCCTTTCTCTCACCTTCTCTCCCTTGATTTTCGTCCCTTACCTTCTCGTTCCCCTTTCCCCTTTCTCATCCTCACTTTTCCTCCCCTTACTCTCTATTTCTCTCTTCTCTCTCTTAATTTCCTCCTTTTTCCTCCTTTCTCTCTCCCTATATGTTCGTCCTTTTCCTTTTCCGTTCCCCTTTCCCCTCTTCATCCTCACTTTTCCTCCCCTTGCTCTCCCTTTCTCTTCTTCTCTCCCCGTATCCATTACTTTTTCCTCCCTTTCCTCATATTCTCTCCCTTGACTTCTGTTCCGTTCATCCTTCTTTCCCATGTTTCTCCCTTCCTTCCTTATTTCTTCTTCTTTTTATCATCAGAATCATCATTATTTTTATTATTATTATTTTCTACCTTCCTTCTTTACGTATGCCTTTCCTCACGTTCCCCTATCTTTTTTTTGTTTTCTCCTATCCCTTTTTTCACTTTTTTTCCTCGATTATATTTTCCCTTTTATCACCACTTCCTTTCCCTCATTTACATTTTTTTCCTTCTTCATTTCCTATCCTGCTTTCTTTTACCCTTTTCTTTCTTTGTATTTAGCTTCTTTCTTCTTTCTTTCTTCATGTTTTGATGATGTTTTTGTTCAGTTTTTCAATTTTCTTTCATAATCAGGTCTATCGCTTTTTTTATTTTTTTTACCGTTGTCTAATGTATTCTGCTATGGGTCTTTTTTTTTCCTTTTTCTGAAACCATATTAAAATTTTCTCCTACATCTTTTATCACATTATTATTTTTTTTTTCCTCCACGCTACTTTATTACATTCTTCATTTTGGTCTCTATTCATGAAACCCTTTACCTTTTTTTTTTTTTCGTCTTTCAACTTCTTCCACATTTTCATTTTCATTTCTTCCATGCTCCACTTTCTCTCATGTTTCTTTGCATACATGAATACAAAATACGTTCGTTTCCCATACTCCTCCGTTTTCTTTTAGGTCTTCGTTTCCTGTTTCGTATTTATTATTATTATTTATTATTATTATGCGCCTTCCACCTTCCTTCCTTTCGTTTTCTTCTATGTTCGTGTGTCAGATATTTTCCCTCAAGTTCTTTTTCCTTTACATGTTTTCTTGCTCAGTTTTCAGTTTTTTTCCTTCCCATTTTTCCTTTCCTCAATCTTCCGTTTTCTTTATTTCTCATTTATTTTCGCTTGGTCAGTCTTTTGTTTTATTTCCTTCCCATTTTTCCTTTCCTCAATCTTCCGTTTTCTTTATTTCTCATTTTTGCTTGGTCAGTCCTCCGTTTTTATTTCCTTCCCATTTTTCCTTTCCTCAATCTTCCGTTTTCTTTATTTCCCCATTTATTTTTCCTTTCAGTCCTCCGTTTTTATTTCCTTCCCATTTTTTCTTTCCTCAATCTTCCGTTTTCTTTATTTCTCATTTATTTTTGCTTGGTCAGTCCTCCCTTTTTATTTCCTTCCCATTTTTTCCCATGTTCACACCTCCGTTTTCATCCTCAATTTATTACGCTATTTTTTCCTTCCTTTTCTTCCTCCTTTTCCTTTGCATTGTCGGCGTTTTATATCTTTTCGTATATTTTCCCTTCTGCAATATCCCCCTTTTCTTCCTTTCCCATTTTCTTCTTTACATTCTCGTCCGTTTTCTTTCCTAACCCATTTTCTTTTCTTCCTTTTTCTTTGCATTATCGTTTTATTTCTTTTTTTTCTGCAATATCCGCCTCCGTTTTCTTCCTTTCCCATTTTCTGCTTTACATTATCGTCCGTTTTCTTTCTTAACCCATTTTCTTTTCTTCCTTGTTCTGTGCCTTATCGTTTTATTTTCTTCCGTATTTTTTTTCCTCTGCAATATCCTCCGTTTTCTTCCTTTCCCATTTTCTTATTTACATTCTCGTCCGTTTTCTTTCCTAGCCCATTTTTATTTTTCGCAGCATTATCATCCGTTTTCTTTCCTTCCCGTTTTTTGTGTCTGGGTGTTGGAAGGGAATCTCGTCTAGACGGTCATCAATCCCCGTGTATCCCATTTACAGTGTCTGGAAGGGGACCAGGAAATGTGCCAAAGAGAGGGAAGGGGAATGGGAGAGGGGGAAGGAGAAAGAGAAGGAGAAAGAGAGGGAGAGAGAAGTGGAATGGGAGAGGGAAAAGGAGAAAGAGAAAGAGAGGGAGAGAGTTTATTTATGCATATATTTATTTTGTTTCTGACAGTGTAAGTTATCCTGTATTTTTTTCTTTATTATTTTTTTTGTAATAGAGAGCTTACTTATTAGTTTGTTTCTGGCTTTCTCTTTCTTTTTTCTTTCATTCTTTCTTTCATTATTTATTTATTTTTGAATGTTTTATTTCTATTTTTATTATTTTTCTCTTCTACAGTAATAAAAATACAAGTTCGTGTTTCATTGCTCTTAAAAATCTGAGTTTCTTTTTTTTATTTTTCCCTTTATTTTTTGTTTGTTTATTTTTCTCTCTTATGATCGCCTTGTTTCTATTTAGCATTCTTTTTTTAATACCTGTGCGGTCATTTCCATCGCATCGCACAATATTTTTGTTTTTATTGTTTACTATTTTCGTTCCATTGGCTGTGATGAGGACGGTGGTGATGGTGGTGGTGATAGGAGGTAGGGGGCAGTGGTGGTGATGGTGGTGGTGACTTTGATGGTGAATAAGAGTGTTTGGTGACGTTGGTGATGGTGGTGATGGGAGGTGAAGGGCAGTTGTGTTGATGGTGATGGTGAAAAGTATCTGGTGGTGATGGTGATGGTGGTGGTAACAGGAGACAAAAGTAATGGTTCCGGTGATCAAGGGGGAGGGAACAGTGGTAGTGATGACGCGGTGATGATGATGAAGTGAGTGAGGGGCAATGGTGGTAAAGGTGGTGACTCTGGTGATGATGAATATATGGTCTCGGTAATGGTGGTGATTGGGGACGAGAGTGATGGTTCCGGTGATGAAGGGGGAGGGGGCGGGGCAGTAGTGGTGATGGAGGCGATGAGGGGAGAGAAGGGCCGGTGATGGTGATGATGGAGGTGATGAAGGGTAGAGGATAGTAGTGATGATGATGGAGGTGATGAGGGGAAATAGAGAAGGGACGGTGGTGGTGATGATGGGGTTCGTGAGAGTGGTGATGATGAAGATGGTGAGGGGAAGAAGGGAGGTGATAGTGGTGATGGAGGTGGTAACGGGAGGGATGGTGGTGATGATGAAGATGGTGAGGGGAAAGAGGGAGGTGATAGTGGTGATGGGGGAGGTGAAGGGAGGGGACAATATTGATGTTGGTGATGATGGAGGTGGTGAGGGGAAGAAGAAGGGAAGTAAAAATAATAGTGATGATGGGGAAGGTGATGACGGGAGGGAAAGAAAGAAAAAGGAGCAGCGAGGGTAGTGGTGATGGAAGAGAGAAGGGGGGTGAGGGGGGCGCTGGGTGGGGGGTGGGGGGCGGCTATCCCTCGGTGCCTCGCCTCCTCCAATGTATGCCAATTGCGGTGCTGTAAAGGTGCCAGAAAGTGCCGCCAGAGGGCCTGACTTGACTCGTAAGGTGAGGAGGGAAAAGGAGAAGGAGGAGGAGGAGAAGGAGGAGGAGGAGGAGGAGGAGGAGGAAGAGAAGGAAATCTGCTGTTGAAGTTTTGGAGAGTGGAAAGAAAGAGAAGGAAAGGAAAAAGGAAAGGAAAAGAATGGAGGATACAAGGAGAGTTGGAGGTCGGCAAAGATGAACGAAAAGAAGAATTAAAATGAAGAAAACGGACAAGACGAGAGAGAGGAAGGAGGAGGAGGAAGAGGAGGAGGAGGACGACGAAAGCTGCTGTTGAAGTTTTGGAGAGTATAAAGAAAGAGGAGGAAAAGGAAAGGAAAGGAAAAGAATGGAGGATACAAGGAGAGTTGGAGGTCGGCAAAGAGGGACGAAAAGAAAAGTCAAGGTGAAGAAAACGGGACAAGACGAGAGACAGGAAGGAGGAAGAGGAGGAGGAGGAGGAGGAGAAGCTGAGAAGTTTCCCGGACTGCAGAGAGAAAAAGGAGAAAGAGATAAGGAAAGAGAGGAGAACAGGAACGGAACGGAGGAAGACAGATGGGATGGAGAGACGCAGAGAGAGAGATGAGAAAGAAGAAATAAGGCGAAGAGAGCGAGACAAGACTGGGGAGGAGGATTCTGAAGGGATAAAAGGAAGAAAAGAAGAAGAAGAAGAAGAAGAAGGAGAAGGAGAAGAAAAAAAAAGTATGATGATTAGGAGGAAAGCTGTTGTGTTGACAGAAAACTGGACTAGGGAGAAATAAAGAAAAGGAAAAAAAAAAAAGAGTTGGATACCGAAAGAAAGAAGAGGAGGAATGGAACACAGGAAGAACACAAAGAAGAATAAAAAAGAATTGAAGTGGAAAGAAAAGTAAGACTAGATGGGGGAGAAGGAGAAAGAGGAGGAAGAGAAAGATGGGAAGAGAACATGAGAGAAGAGGAAGGAGATATATTGGGAAACTGAGAGAAAAGAAACGGATGTGAGGGAGAAAGATAAGATAGGTGGGAAAAACAAGGCGAGGGACGAAGAGAGGAGGAGGAGGAGGAGGAGGAGGAGGAGGAGGAGGAGGAGGAGACGAGAAGACATATTGTGATCCTCTCCGCTTGCCAAGAAACGCTGCCACCGGGGGACTCTTGCAGATGGTCCTCCCTTCCTTCCTTCCTTCCTTCCTTTTTTCCCTCCTTCCTTCCTTCCTTCCTTCATCCTTGCTTTCCTCCCTTCCATTCTCCCTTTCTTGATTTTCTTCCATCTTTTTTTCCTTTTTTTTCATTTCCTCCTTTCTTTATTATTTCCTTCCCTCTTTCCCTCTTCCTTCCTTCCTTCTCTCCGTCCTTCCTTTCATCCTTTCTTCCATTCATCCCTCTCGTTTGTTGCATCGTTGCCTTCTTCCTTCCTTCCTTCCTTCCATCCTTTCTTTCTTTCTTTCTTTCTTTCTTCCTTTCTTTCTTCCTTTCTTCCTTCCTTCCTTTCATCCTTCCTTCCTTTCATCCTTCCTTCCTTTCATCCTTTCTTCCTTCCTTTCATCCTTCCTTCCTTTCATCCTTCCTTCCTTTCATCCTTTCTTCCTTCCTTTCATCCTTCCTTCCTTTCATCCTTCCTTCCTTTCATCCTTTCTTCCTTCCTTTCATCCTTTCTTCCTTCCTTTCATCCTTTCTTTCTTCCTTTCATCCTTTCTTTCTTCCTTCCATCCTTTCTTTCTTCCTTCCTTCCTTCCTTCCTCCCTTCTTTCTCCGCTCCTTTCCTCCTTCTTTCCAATATTTGTTTGCTTTTATCTCTCTCTCTCTCTCTCTCTCTCTCTCTCATTTTTCCCATACATCACTCATATTTTTTTCCCTCCCTCCCTCCATTATTCTTTCCTCCCTTTCCTCCATCCCTCTTATTTTTCATTTATTCTTCATTTATCATCTCTTCTTGTTTACTTATACTTTCATTCACTTCTCCCTTCCTCCTGTCTTTATTTCCCTCTCTCCTTCTTTTCGTTGTTTTCTTCCTCTTCTTCCTTCCTCTTCCTTTGTGTTCCTTCCTTTCTCCCACCATTCACTCAGTCATTCAATTTCTCCTTCCTTATTTCCTTTCGTCCTTCCTTCCTTCCTTCCTTCCTTCCCTTTTTCCTTCGGTCTCTGGTTCTTTCCTTATCTTATGTCAACTTTCCTTCCTTCCTTTTTTTCGCGTTTTCTTGCGTTTCTTCCTTCCTTCCTTCCTTCCTTTTCTTTCCTTCCTTCCTTCCTTTCTTCCTTCCTCTCTTCGTTTCTTCATTCTTTCCTTCCTTCCTTCCTTCCTTCCTTCCTTACTCTCCTCTGACCGCCACTGTCCCGTCCCTATTTTTTACTTTTTTTTATTATTTCGGCTGACGTAAGGAATGACGTCACTTATTCGTCTTTTGGATTGGGTGTGTTACGAATCCTCCTCTTCCCCTTCCTCCTCCTCCTCCTCCTCCTCCCAGAAGAATCGTTTCGTTCCCTTATTTCAAGCGTCTCGTATTGGCGTGAAGGAGAGGACGAGGGTGGATCGTTGGGGGAGGGGGGGGGGGGACTCAAGTGTGTGTGTGTGTGCGTGCGCGTGTGCGTGAGTGTGTGTGTATGTGTGTGTGTGATATATACATAAGTCTGTCTCTCTGCCGCTGTCTGTCTAAATTAATATTAAACGTATACATGACTGTGTGTGTGTGTGTGTGTGTGTGTGTGTGTGTGTGATATACATAAGTCTGTCTCTCTGCCGCTGTCTGTCTAAATTAATATTAAACGTATGCATGACTGGCTGTGTGTGTGTGTGTGTGTGTGTGTGTGTGTGTGTGTGTGTGTGTGATATACATAAGTCTGTCTCTCTGCCGCTGTCTGTCTAAATTAATATTAAACGTATGCATGACTGGCTGTGTGTGTGTGTGTGTGTGTGTGTGTGTGTGTGTGTGTGTGTGTGTGTGTGTGTGTGTCGAAGTGAAGTCAAATAAATATATGAACAAATCAATGCAACACACATCGAAGCTGATAACCATTAATTTTGATACGTGCGAATGCTCTATGGATTATCCGCTACACGTATGGTTCATGTAAATATATAAACTTCATAAATTTTCATGCATATCAAAAGATTTAATCGCGCGGAGATAATTAATTTCAGCGAATATAACATTAAGGTCAACAAACACTATTTATAGGTTTGGCGAGCGAATTTATTGTATAATTTAAATATTTGTTCCTCGCGTCATTGCTTTTCATTTGCATCCTTCAAAAGGTAAAAGATCCTGGCTCGTGTGACCTATTCATTCATTTCTTTCTTCCTTCTTTCCTTTTCTCTTTAGTTATTTTCTTCCTTTGTCAACTTTCCTTCCTTCCTTCTTTCCTTCCATTCTGTAAACTCTCCTTCCTTCCTTCTTTCCTTCCCTTCTGTAAACTTTCCTTCCTTCCTTCTTTCCTTCCCTTCTGTAAACTTTCCTTCCTTCCTTCTTTCCTTCCCTTCTGTAAACTCTCCTTCCTTCCTTCTTT
This sequence comes from Eriocheir sinensis, assembly GCF_024679095.1. NCBI lineage: Eukaryota > Metazoa > Arthropoda > Malacostraca > Decapoda > Varunidae > Eriocheir > Eriocheir sinensis. The sequence goes on along the minus strand of NC_066535.1, from coordinate 13,456,243 downwards.
CCTTCCCTTCTGTAAACTCTCCTTCCTTCCTTCTTTCCTTCCCTTCTGTAAACTCTCCTTCCTTCCTTCTTTCCTTCCCTTCTGTAAACTTTCCTTCCTTCCTTCTTTCCTTCCCTTCTGTAAACTCTCCTTCCTTCCTTCTTTCCTTCCCTTCTGTAAACTCTCCTTCCTTCCTTCTTTCCTTCCCTTCTGTAAACTTTCTTTCCTTCCTTCTTTCCTTCCCTTCTGTAAACTTTCCTTCCTTCCTTCTTTCCTTCCCTTCTGTAAACTTTCCTTCCTTCCTTCTTTCCTTCCCTTCTGTAAACTCTCCTTCCTTCCTTCTTTCCTTCCCTTCTGTAAACTTTCTTTCCTTCCTTCTTTCCTTCCCTTCTGTAAACTTTCCTTCTTTCCTTCCCTTCTGTAAACTTTCCTTCCTTCCTTCTTTCCTTCCCTTCTGTAAACTTTCCTTCCTTCCTTCTTTCCTTCCCTTCTGTAAACTTTCCTTCCTTCCTTCTTTCCTTCCCTTCTGTAAACTTTCCTTCCTTCCTTCTTTCCTTCCCTTCTGTAAACTCTCCTTCCTTCCTTCTTTCCTTCCCTTCTGTAAATTCTCCTTCCTTCCTTCTTTCCTTCCCTTCTGTAAACTCTCCTTCCTTCCTTCTTTCCTTCCCTTCTGTAAACTCTCCTTCCTTCCTTCTTTCCTTCCCTTCTGTAAACTCTCCTTCCTTCCTTCTTTCCTTCCCTTCTGTAAGCTTTCTTTCCTTCCTTTTTCGCGTCTTTCGTTTTTTCCTTCCTTTCCTCACTCCTTCCCTCCTTCCTTCCTTCCTTCCTTCCTTTCTGTCAATTGATTTATCGTCGAAATCCTGGAAAAAAATAATATCCTGTATACATAATTTAGATATAATTTCATGTGACTATTTATCATTTTCAAATAACTCCTTCATTGCAATATGGATTATGGAGAATTCATGCAGGCGAGTTTAAACGAAATATACATCACTGTCTGCATTGTTTCCCATGAGATATAATGGCGGCAGAGGAGGGGAGTGCGTAGGGGAGGGGAGGGTGCCGAGGAGGGAAAGAGAGATAAAGGGGAAAGAAAGGAGGGAAGGAGAAAGAGATAGTGGGAGGCGAGGGAAGGAGCATAGAAGGGAAGAAGAGAGTAAGATTGGAGTGGGAGGAAGGAAGGTGAGGCAAGAGAGGGAGAGAGAAAGGGAAGGAGGGATGGAGAAAGAGGGTGGAATAGGGGAGTGGGAGGCAAGGGTAGGAGTATGGAAATGAAGAAGAGAAAAAGATTGGAGTGGAAGGAAGGAAGGTGAGGCAAGAGAGAGGGAGAGAAAATGGGAAAGGGGAGGAATGAGAAAGAGGAAAAAGTAAAGAAGGGAGAGAGAGTGGGAGGCAAGAGTAGGAGTATGGAAGGAAAGGAGAGCACAAGATTGAAGGAGAAGAAGGAGTGGGCGAGGCGAGGGAGGAGAGGCTTGGCGGGGAGGTGAAGGGCGTGACGTAAGTGTGGTAACAGTGGGAGAGAAGAGATCGTAGGAAGCAGCAAGGGGATTAAGTGGTGTGGGGAAGAGGTTCTGAGAAGACTGGAGTGTCGCAAGTTGAGGTCAAAGTAAAGGGGCTTGAAGTGGTTACCAAAAAACAGTTGGGCAGGGAGGAGGAGGAAGAGGAGGAGGAGGAGGAGGAGGAGGACATGTAAGTGTGGGAGGAGAAGAGAGGGAACTGCGTTGGGTAGGAAGGTTAGAGAATAAATGAGAATAAAAAAGAGAGAGAGAGAGAGAGGGGGTTAGGGAAGGAAGGGGTTGAGGAGGTGGGGTGGCTGAGGATGGAGTTCAGTGTGTGTATCCTACCCCAGGGCGCCTCCTAACAAGGGTCCTACGGGGAGTCCTATGATCCTGCCGCCTCCCTCGTGACCTCTCCTGCTCTCATTGTCCCTAACCTTGTTGTGTCTGCATCTCTCTCTCTCTCTCTCTCTCTCTCTCTCTCTCTCTCTCTCTCTCTCTCTCTCTCTCTCTCTCTCTCTCTCTCTCTCTCTCTCTCAAACAGGCAAATAACAAAAGAAAACAATATTACCAAAACAACAAACTCAACATCTCTCACTAAACATTCATCCACCTTTAGCCAAGTATTCATCTGTCACCTCCACTGCACCGAACACATATACCTTACCTTTAATTAAGCACGAAGCCGCCACAGGTAAGCAGTAACCTTCACCGGCGTAATGAGACACCTGCCAATTAACCTGGAAAAAATGGCGTCACTAGTTTTTTTTTTCTCCATCTCTCTCTCACCTGTCTCTCCTGATGCCGCAAAATCTGTTAAGTTATTGTGTGGATGTAGTCACGTTTTTACTTACCATAACGCTCTGGAAATGGCTTTATGCACCTGTTTTCAAAGTCAGGGAAGGGCTGAGGAAAATTTAAAAAGGAAGAGGGTGTGGAAAGGAAGTTGAGGGAAGGATTGGAAAACAGAAAAATAAAGTCTGCTTGTAAATCGCTTCCTAACTCGTCTACTTTATTCCCCTAGTTTTCCTTTTGTTTCTCTCGCCACCACCTCCTTCTTTACCCCCCCTCCCCCCCCCCCTCCTTTTCGCTATCCACCCCCATCAAGTTCAAGTTCAAGTATGACAACAGGAGGATGGCGGAAGGGGCAGCGAGAGGGACAGTCGGCGGGGTCGTTGTCATGGAGACGTGTGAGCGGTAATTACATTTGCAGTTCTTTTCATTGTGGGAAACCTGATGATACGAACTTCGTAAACTTAGGTTAAACACATTTGCAGAATAATCCAACATTTACATACCTTTCGGGGTGGCAAATATGGTTACAAAGTTGCTGGCTGTGAAAAAAGGTATGTAAGAGCGACAAGGCCCGGGGAGATTGTGTTAGCGTAGAGCATTTCAAGGGGGAAGACACGTTACCCTTATATTTGAATGGAAAGAAGGGATAGAATGGGTTAGCAAAGGCAGAGTATTGACGACAGAAAGCCAAGATATCGTAACCAGCTATATAACAGCTACAAGGCCAAGGAACATTGTGTCACCGTGGAGCAAGACAAGGAGGAGGACGCGTCACCCTTATATTTGGATGGAAGGAAAGGACAGATTGGGTTAGCAAAGGCAGAGTATTGAGGACAGAAAGCCGAGATATCATAATCATCTATATAACAACGATAGGGCCAAGGAAGGTTGTGTTAGCGCCAAGCAAGACAAGAGTACATGTCACCCTGGCATTTCGATGGAAGGAAGGAAGAGGTTGATCAAAGAGGAGGAAATAAAGAAAGATAGAAGGGGAAGGAAACGGGATAAATGGGAGGGGAATGGAAGAAGGGAAAGATGAGACTGAAAGAAGAGAAAGAGAAAGAAGGGAAACGGTAATTGGGGTTAGGAATCACCAAGTATAGGCTTCGGAAACAAGAAATCGTAACCAGCTATATAAAAACAACATTGCGAAGGAGGATTGTGTTAGCGTTAAGTAAGGCAGGAGGAGGACGCGACACCTTTGGGCTTAGACGGAAGGGAGAGTTGAGGTAGGAAAAATATGGTTACAAAGTTGCCAGCAGTGAAAAGTGTATATAAGAACCAATTAGTTAAGTATCAAGACCTCTCTCCACCCGAAATTGACCTCTCTTTTGGCTACTCTACTTTTTTACTTTTGTGGGAGCGGTGAGTAGCGGGCTTTTTTTTTTTGTACTCTTTTTGTTGCCCTTGAGCCGCATCCTTTGATGTAAAAAAATGTAATATAAGTAAGATATGAAACGCATAATAGATATAAATTTTTCCACCAAGTATAAAGTTAAAGTTCAATGCAAAGTGTAAAATCAGATTAAGTCACTGGATCAGGTATCGGTTTGTTCTCTCTCCCCACTAATTACTTAAATATGCTAATTAGTGAATCTGAGGCAGGTATCGGTGACCTAAATATAACTCTTCGCTGCTCCCCTCCTCAATAAACCACAAAGGAGGAAATTAGATTAGAGAGACGACACTGTTTTTCTTGAGGGAACATCCTCCTCCTTCAAGTGGCGAGTGGACTAAATGGTTATGTGCGATTACTGAGTTTTCTTAATTTCCCTGATTGCTTTGTATCATTATTGAATTAGATACTCGTGTAATTCTCGCTCTAATTATTTTATTGCTGAATTAACTACATATAGGTCATGGGCGAAGATGCGTGCTAGTGGCTCAGTGACTATACACCTCATTCTCACCTGGATTGCTCACCTTTCTAATCATTTAATTGGCTGCCGCTCTTCTGGTAGGCTTGGTTAAACGTTTTGCTTAAATAAACTGCATCGCTACGTTTTCTACAACCTCGAAAAGTTTCCCACAATATAATTTCCTATATTAAATCACACCATTATCATCATCATCTTCAACCATTACTAACCCACTTCAGGAGGGTCTCCCAACATATGGCAATTCAGTGAAAGTCTACGGTAATGGAAAGACATTTATAACAACGTCGACGTTTCCTAGGGTCGTATTAAGAGACATTTCGCCGCCCAAGTACACATATTTGACAAGGCTTTCGTAGGAGTTGTGGGCATTTCCAGGGGTAGTTTTATGACCCTGGTGGTAGTCTGACCCTTCTTCTGTACCGTGAACCTAAAGAAACACATATTTGACAAGGCTTTCGTAGGAGTTGTGGGCATTTCCAGGGGTAGTTTTATGACCCTGGTGGTAGTTTGACGCTTCCTCTGTACCGTGAACCTGAAGAAACACATATTTGACAAGGCTTTCGTAGGAGTTGTGGGCATTTCCAGGGGTAGTTTTATGACCCTGGTGGTAGTTTGACCCTTCCTCTGTACCGTGAACCTGAAGAAACACTCATTGGAACCCGACTGACCCCCTCTTTGACCTTTAGAAATAGCTGATGTGAGAAGAAAAAATGTCTTATAATTCCGCCCCTACTATTGTCGTGAACACTATTGCCACCATGAAAGTAATCTGGTAAGAGGATAGACTTAAAGCGTCGGGTGAGGGTTCGTTACTAGGAGACAATATGCCACTTAAAGCAATTAGATTAAAACGTGTCACCGTGTCGCAGCAACTCTCATATTTACTTTCACTTAATTGGTGTCCGAATTTTCGAAGGATATTGAATGACAGGTAAACATCGTCAGGTGTATTTTTAGTACACTGAATATATCGGACATTCCTTTTTTTTCTCCACGATGGTTGCTATGGAAAGATATAGCACACACACACACACACACACACACACACACACACACACACACACACTCAAACACAATCAATACGTAAACAAATAAAAAAAAAAAACACTACCTCCGAATATCACCTGTCATCCGCAGCTCTTCATTAAAATTAATAAAACGTCCAAAAATGTTCAATCTCGTCAACGGTGAAGCTTTGAAGACAAAATATGAGTATGAAAAAGGAAAATACTACACCTGAATCATATATGAGATCTCTTTTGATAACTCACTAAAACACAAATTCACTATACATCTTGAAAACTGAAAATAATGATGAAATATTGTTACTGTTACTGTTAGGTTTATTGATAATGTGTAGATTTATTTGTTTGTTTTTGTAGATGATGTAGAAGCCAAGGATTTATTTTCTGTATTAGTATTGTTTGTATATCCTGTATTTCTCCGTTTTCTGTGTGTCTGTTTATAGCGCAGTTTACCATTATCTGTCGTTTTCTCTTTCTGGTGTTAGTCCCCCCTCTGTCCTCCTCACCTTATCTGCATTTTCCAATCTCTCTACTGGTATGTGGTTCCTGAGAGAAGACGCTCGGCTGTATCTTCGAAAATAACCACTTGGTGCTCTGGAAAATACTGTCATTGCAATTTCCATTCAAAATTACCCTTCAAGACGAACTTAACATTACCTAACCTAACCTAACGTGTTCAAGAGTGGGCGAGAGAAGGGAAATACGCCAGCCTTCTCCCTTCTCCTCCTCCTCACCCTCGGGAATAAGAAAGGAGAACGGGACGGGCATGTAGCAATTAGTGCAGGGTGCCAGCGGGTGCCAAAGACAGGGACGAGTGCCAATAGAAGGGTGCCACTCGAGGGGGACGAGAAAGGTGATAAAAGTCTTGATGATAACGAAGAAATTAGTGCGTTGGTAATTAGGTTTATTAGTGTGTTGTTGATGTTGTTGTTTTGTAGATGTTCAGGATTTTATGTACTTTATCTTTATTTCTCTTATTTCACGTTTGTAAGGATTTTTATTCATTTTCTTTACTATTTGTTATTATTATTTGTTTCTTGTGTGATTGTGTTTTTATGGGTTTTTATATGATTTGGCCTTCAAGGATAATACTGAGACTTCCGGTGTGTGTGTGTGTGTGTGTGTGTGTGTGTGTGTGTGTGTGTGTGTGTGTGTGTGTGTGTGTGTGTGTGTGTGTGTGTTGACCATTTTCTCTCTCTCTCTCTCTCTCTCTCTCTCTCTCTCTCTCTCTCTCTCTCTCTCTCTCTCTCTCTCTCTCTCTCTCTCTCTCTCTCTTATGGTTGCATCAGATTGCCTCCATAAAGAATATTGTAAAAGTTACGAGAAGGAAGAGAGGATGGAGATGATGATGATGGTGGTGATGATAATGGTGGTGAAGGGAGAGCAAAAGTTCTCTCTCTCTCTCTCTCTCTCTCTCTCTCTCTCTCTCTCTCTCTCTCTCTCTCTCTCTCTCTCTCTCTCTCTCTCTCTCTCTCTCTCTCTCTCTCTCTCTCTCTCTCTCTCTCTCTCTCTCTCTGACATGCAAGGGGGAGGAAGTTGCAGGTACGATAAATCTGACTGGCGACGGTGGTGGTGGTGGTGGTGGTGGTAGTGGTGGTGGTGGTAGTGGTGTGGTGGTGGTAGTAGTGGTGGTGATATTGATAGTGAAGGAAATGTAGTAGTGATTGTCGGGGTAGATGGTGATGATTAAGATGGTGTTGATATATATTGGAGTTATTTTTAGTGGTATTGTTGTTTGAGGTCCTGTCGTTTTTGTTGTAGTTTGTGGTGATGATGATGATGGTGATAAAGATGGTGGTGGTGGTGGTGATGGGGATGAAGATGAGGATGGTGGTGTGTGGTGGGGGCGTAGGACTGCTAGTGTTGACATTGGCGATCGTTGCAAGGCTATTTTTAGATGCGAAAGAGAGACAGAAAAGAAAAAAAAGAAAGATGAGAAAGAGAAATGAAATAAAAATGGAGGAGGAGGAGGAGGAGGAGGAGACAGATAGACAGAAAGCAGAAAAGAAAGAAGAGAAAGAAAAAAAATGAAGAAAAAATGAAAAGCAAGGAAAATACAGAAAGAAGAAAAGGAAGAAGAAAAGAAAAAAATGAAGGAAAGATGAAAAGCAAGGAAAAGACACAAAAAGAACGAAAGAAGAAAAGAAAGAAAACAAAACAGAAGAAGAGAAGAAAGGGAACTTGATCTAGGTCAGTGTGAGAACGAGGTCAAGGTCACTACGCTTCTTCGTGACCCGTCCACCACCACCACCACCTTCACCACCACCACCACCACAAAGAATGATAAACGGCCTGGCGCCTTGAAGATAAAAGAGAAAATGAGAAGAGAAATATTTTAGTGTCATAATTTTTTTGTCAGACTTAAAGGAAAAGAGGAAAGGGGGGGAGGGGAAGGGGTATGAGGAAAGTGGGGAAGGTAGGTGAAGGGGAGGGGGGGGGGTTAAGTAAAAATTGGTGTTAGGAAGTGTATTTATCAGTGTCAGGTTCGTTTGTGTGTGTGTGTGTGTGTGTGTGTGTGTGTGTGTGTGTGTGTGTGTGTGTGTGTGTGTGTGTGTGTGTTGAAGTTACTCTGGTGCCGTTTCATGTTGGCTGGGAAAGAAGAAAAAAAAACAATGGAAACCGTCATCTACTACTACTACTACTACTACTAACTTTTCTTTCTTCTTTTATCCTCCTCCTCCTCTTCTCCCTTCTACTTTCCTCTTCCCCTCTTTCTCCTCCTTCGTCTATCTCCTCTGGTCCTTTTCCTTCGTATACGTTCCCTTCTATCATCCTCCTTCTCCTCTCCTTTCTTCTACTTTCCTCTTTCCCTCTTTCTCCTCCTTCGTCTATTTCCTCTGGTCCTTTTCCTTCGTATACGTTCCCTTCTATCATCATCCTTCTCTCCTTTCTTCTACTTTCCTCTTTCCCTCTTTCTCCTCCTTCGTCTATTTCCTCTGGTCCTTTTCCTTCGTATACTTTCCCTTCTCTTCTTCCTCCTCCTCCTCTTTCTCTTCCTTCTACTTTCCTCTTTCCCTCTGTCCTCCTTCGTCGATTTTTCCTGGTCCTTTTCCTTCGTATACGTTCCCTTCTATCATCCTCCTTCTCTCCTTTCTTCTACTTTCCTCTTTCCCTCTGTCCTCCTTCGTCGATTTTTCCTGGTCCTTTTCCTTCGTATACTTTCCCTTCTCTTCCTCCTCCTCCTCTTTCTCTTCCTTCTTCTACTTTCCTCTTTCCCTCTGCCCTCTTTCGTCTATTTTTCCTGGTCCTTTTCCTTCGTATACTTTCCCTTCTCTTCCTCCTCCTCCTCTTTCTCTTCCTTCTTCTACTTTCCTCTTTCTCTCTGTCCTCCTTCGTCTATTTTTCCTGGTCCTTTTCCTTCGTATACGTTCCCTTCTATCATCCTCCTCCTCCTCTCCTTTCTTCTACTTTCCTCTTTCCCTCTGTCCTCCTTCGTCTATTTTTCCTGGTCCTTTTCCTTCGTATACGTTCCCTTCTATCATCCTCCTTCTCTCCTTTCTTCTACTTTCCTCTTTCCCTCTTTCTCCTCCTTCGTCTATTTCCTCTGGTCCTTTTCCTTCGTATACTTTCCCTTCTCTTCCTCCTCCTCCTCTTTCTCTTCCTTCTTCTACTTTCCTCTTTCCCTCTGCCCTCTTTCGTCTATTTTTCCTGGTCCTTTTCCTTTGTACACGTTCCCTTCTCTTCCTCCTCCTCCTCCTTATCATAGGTGTGTAGGTCCTTCCTTTTCTTTCAGTTACGTTAATCTCCATATTAAGTTTTAGTACCTCCTTTATTCCATTGTTCTCGTTTATTTACTACCTCTTCCTCCTCCTCCGGGTCCTCCTCCTTTTCCTTCTCCTTCTCCATAATATAGCGCAGGAAGGAAAGGTTTAGTCATGACCTTCAGTATACAAAGTAAACTCGGGTGTGTTATACCACCAAATGAGAGACCCTTTCTCCTTCTCTCTCCCTCTTCAGTTGCCTTCTTTTATTTTGTCGAACTAGTTATTTTTGACCATGGAAGAATCTTTATGCGCGACAGGAGAGAAAAGAGGCAGGAAACTTTTATCTTTTCCTCTCAGTTTTCTTTTTTCAGGATTCAAGGAAAATTTCGTCTCCCTTTCTTCTTAAGTCACGCTAAGTTCCGCCGTTGGCCCGCAGTGTTCTTTGGTCTGTGTGTTTTTGTGACGCTGTGCCGAAATTATTTATTGAAGTGTAATGAAAGGAGGAGGAGGAGAAGGAGAAGGATGATAAGTGTCTACGAGAGGGGGTGGGGGCAAGAGTAGGAAGAGAGCGAGGTCAAGGACGAGAATGAGGATAAAAAGAAGGGGAAAAAGAATAGGACAGAAGAAATGGATAAGAGAAAGAGAACGAGGTGGAAAGGAGGAGGAGGGGAAACAAGGAAGATGAATAGAAGGAGAATACAACGACAACCATGAAGAGGAGGAGGAGGAGGAGGAGGACCATTAAATCTGACTTTATTTCCATATTATTGCTCCAACATTTCCTCGACACTAGAATTCGGGCAAACAGCGACCAACCGGATAGCCAGACAGGGAAACAACCGACCAAACACAGACAGACAGACAGACAGAAGGACGGATAACCATACAAACAGACAGACAGAAGGACGGATAACCATACAAACAGACAGACAGAAGGACGGATAACCATACAAACAGACAGACAGAAGGACGGATAACCATACAAACAGACAGACAGAAGGACGGATAACCATACAAACAGACAGACAGAAGGACGGATAACCATACAAACAGACAGACAGAAGGACGGATAACCATACAAACAGACAGACAGAAGGACGGATAACCATACAAACAGACAGACAGAAGGACGGATAACCATACAAACAGACAGACAGAAGGACGGATAACCATACAAACAGACAGACAGAAGGACGGATAATCATACAAACAGACAGACAGACAGACAGAAGGACGGATAAGCATAGAAACAGCACAATAAACAAAAACAAACAGCCGGCCAGTCAGACTAAAAACACGGGAACACCAACAGGCTTTTTTTTATAGCTGGCTTTTTTTTATTATTGTTTCCTTTTTTTGTGCCCTTGAAAAAAAAAAGTACAGCAGTTTCATGTAAAAATAGGGACAATTGAACCACAGCAACAGCACAGCACCGCCTTGATAAAAAAAAATAATAATAATACAAGGCAACGTAACACTATCGTGGCTTAATAAAAAGGCTTACGACCCCCCAACACCACTGCAACACCCAAGTCACTCCATAAGCCTACAGACTGCCGCTGCAATACACCACTAACACCGCCGACTCGCACGGCACGCAGTCACGACACATACCGCAACCACCATCACCACCATCACCACCACCACCACCACCACCACTACCACTACCACCACCACCATCTCCACCACTACCACCACCACTTCTACGACTTCCACCACCACCACTATTGCTATGACCACTATTTCCGCCACTACAACGTTGACTACCACCACCACCATCACCACTACGTTTATCACCACTTTCACCACAATTTTTACCACTTCTACCACAGTCACCACAAATAGCAACACTTCAAACCAAAGCACCCACTTCTCTCCCACCTCACGTCACCTCATACCTGCCTCACCTCACCTCACCTCAGCTCACCTCACCCCTCTCAGCTCCCCCCGGCCCGCCTGTGTGTTGCCGCTCCCCCGTGTGTGGCTCCGGGCAGTAAAGCCACAAAATCAAGCAAATTACTGCAGGATGATTATTAACACAAATTATTATCCTCCTGCCAGAACCGTGAAGTATTTACGTGTGTGTGTGTGTGTGTGTGTGTGTGTGTGTGTGTGTGTGTGTGTGTGTGTTGGAGAACAGAACTTCCCCAACGTTCTCCGGCTCTAATTTAAGTGTACTTCATCTTTCTCCGTCAAATGTTGTAATTTCATCTCTCCGCCTTGTCGGTCTTCTTTCTTCCCTTATCCTCCTACACTTCATGGATTGTTATCTATTTATTTGACCGTCCGTTATTAGTTTTACGCATGATACGACATGCACAAGTATTTATGTTCTTATTACAATGATTGATAAAGGTCTCATATAATGCCATAGTATCCCCTAAAATGCCTAGACAGCCTCGTTTTCTCTCGTGTCGGCGGCGAGGCGCGGCGAAGGGCAGCCTCGTATATTCTAGTGCTTGTCCTGCATTATTGTGCCGGGGAGGCGTTTGTCGCAGATCCTCTTGAGTTAGTACCGCTTCGTGTCGCCTCAGCACCGCACTTATGACGGTGCTCTCCTGTTGCTGCGCCGGGGTAGGGATTATAGCATGCTTAACACATGTTATCACGGTTATTAACTGCCGTGACAACTATGACTTCTGCAGACTACAAACGCTGCTGCATACACCCCGCCGCTGCGACACGAATAATTGCACGCACTCTAAAAGTTTAAACAGCAAGGAATAGTTGTGGTTCTTTGCGATTTTCTCAAGTTCTACCCCGTGGCTTAGCGAACGGTGTGTAGCTATGTGAAAGAATCCATTGAGGGAATAGGTGGTAATTCAAAAATACCCAGTTTGTCAGACTATATAGCATTTATATTCCCTTAAAATTTTGTATGGGGGAGTCCTATGGGGGGGGGGGCTTAACTATTCTCTTGGGTCCTTGATAACCCGAAGCCTCCCCCCCAACGCCACAGGAATCGTCAACGGCATTGCTACCTATTTTAGTTGATATCCAGCTTCGTATGTGAGTCTTAAGAAGGGGACCCCGTGTTATCTTGGGGCACGGTGAGTTTAGTGACCCAGTTTCCCGGCCAGACAGACAGACAGACAGACAGACGTGACCTCCTTGCCAGACAGACAGACAAGGAAAGCCGCCCAAGCCTCTCTCTCTTAGGGTAGCTTGGCGAAGGTTTCCAGACGGGCTCACCGGAATGTATAAGAGATGAAGGTTGTTTGTGTTTGTGTGTGTTTTCTCTCTCTCTCTCTCTCTCTCTCTCTCTCTCTCTCTCTCTCTCTCTCTCTCTCTCTCTCTCTCTCTCTCCATTTATTCATTTATCCATACATTCATGCCTTACAAATGAGTTTATCTATCTATATATTCAAGAGAGAGAGAGAGAGAGAGAGAGAGAGAGAGAGAGAGTTTCGGTTTGTCGGAAGCTGAGGAGGTGAAGGAGAGCATTATTGATCGTGCAAATACAGACAGACATGGAAAACACGACATCAGTTTTCATGAGGTGGGTTACCGAGAGAGAGAGAGAGAGAGAGAGAGAGAGAGAGAGAGAGAGAGAGAGAGTCAGTCGTGTTTTAATATCGTGAATGTTATACTTTTTTTTTATTGCTTTATACCGATTTTTATTTTTTTATTTATTTGTTTTCAATGTCTCTCTCTCTCTCTCTCTCTCTCTCTCTCTCTCTCTCTCTCTCTCTCTCTCTCTCTCTCTCTCTCTCTCTATTTTATGGTTGCATCAGATTACCTCCATAAAGAATATTGTAAAAGTTACGAGAAATGTCATAGAAAATAGATTCCCACCCAACTAACAAGAGAGAGAGAGAGAGAGAGAGAGTAACGTGACAAAGTCTAGTAACACGAATTTCAGATATACTACAAAAAAACACAGTCAATGGATATTCTCTACGGTACACGTCACTTTTCGGACGCCGCAGCCTCTGACCAAACTGTTATGGCCCCGGCAGGTTCCCTTTAGCCATTGGGTCTCGTATTGATCAGGTAAATAATTAACACCTGGCTAAATGCAGCGCCGGGATTAATTCATGAGAACGGACAGGTGACACCGCGCGCGTGTGTGTGTGTGTGTGTGTGTGTGTGTGTGTGTGTGTGTGTGAGCGAGAGGCAATATTAATGGGCGCATGTTATTTTAATCCAAATTTAAAATACTCATCTATTGACAATAATATCCTCTGATTTCATGAGTGAGCGAACGTAAAAAACATCCCGTATCGTGCATTAGGCAAAGTTATGAAGAATATTTATATCGTTGGTGTGTAAATGTCAAAGATTTATATGTATGCACTTTGTTCGTTGCTCCTGTGAATGGTGTTGTGTGATAGGGTGACGTTGGGATTACGTAGCATGGATGGGGTGGATGTTTATAGGTGAGAGTCTGCAAATTATATCTCTTCCACAACTACCTTCCACCACCACCACCGTCACCACCTTCATCTTCCCTTCCACGTTGATCTCTCTACCCTTCTCTAGACAAACACCCTCTTCCACCCTCCTCCACTCTTCCACCACCACCATCCCACCTTGATCTCTCTACCCTTCCTTAGACAAACACCCTCTTCCACCCTCCTCCACTTCCACCACCACCATCCCACCTTGATCTCTGTACCCTTCCCTAGACAAACACCTTCCTCCACTCTTCCACCACCTTCATCATCCCCTCCACCTTCATTTTCCCCTCCCCTTCCCTGGACGTAGACGTTTGTAGATAAGACATGATCCGTGTGAGTGATACTTATTTTTAACAGTAAAGGAAGCATCTCAAGGGTTGAAATGACAGAGCTAAGATACATATTCCCACACGCTTTAGATTCTCACAACAAATATTTTCAAAGGCCTTAAAAGTGATTAGTCAGGTTCTCTTAAGTGTTTTTCACATTCATGGTGCAGAAGCCTTGTCATACCATCACTAAGCTCAAAACTTCCCTTTGAAATACTGACACAACCTCTACGAAAGCCCTATGCAATGTTGGTTTGGTGTGGAAGTCCTTAACCCGGTAGCAGCGACGGGCCAAATTTGTGGCTTTACCGTGTACCAGCGACGGGCCACATTTTTGCCATGGTATAAACCCCCCAAAATAGATGAAGCATAAACCGATCACAAATGCGTTGATATATATTATGAAATGGTTTGCGTGAGTGAAGATTTTTTCTCATTTTTCTCGCTTAGAGGGGCCTTTAAGAAACATGATCCCTGCAGCTACCAGGTTAAATGTTTGAGAAAATGGGCCGAAGCTAGGGGTCGTGGTGAGGTTTGGGGGGCGTGGTGGATATAGGCTGAATCGATAACAGCTAACAAAAACATCATGCGAGTGTTATAGGGTGGAAGTGTGCCATTGCTCGTGTTGGTGGAATGAGAGAGTGTGACATGTGAGTAGAATTTCATGTCTAGTGTTACCTGGCGAGGCGGGATGGAGAGAATTGACAGGTTACGGTGTGTATGAAACTGAGATGATACCAGGCGATACATCCATCATCTGTGTGTGTATAGGGGGAAGATGTGGCGTTAGTGGTGTGGGTGGGAGGTGTTGGGGTGACGGGAAGGGGTGACAACAGCTGATACATATTCCAGGTGCCTGTGTCAAAGCGGAGATGAGACATTGCTGGAGTGGAGACGCTGAGGAAGGTGGGTGGGGAGAGGATATGAGGATGGGTGGGTGATAGGTTGAAGGTTACGTGAATGGATATTGAGGAAGGGAGAGGAGAGGTCAGGGTGGGGGGTGTCTGGTGATAGGTGAGAGGTCATGCGTGTGTGCTGGGCGTGTCTCGTGGAGGGTGTGCCGTCATCTCCCTCCTGATTGGCTGGTGGGCACTTACGTCACACTGCTCTGGGCCAATAATCGATGGGGAGGGAGAATGCTAGGCTACGGGCGGACGATCTTGTGCAGGTAGAGATAACGAGAGAGAGAGAGAGAGAGAGAGAGGACAAGAAAATATGTAGTTCCATGTGAAAGTGGTGAGAGAGAGAGAGAGAGAGAGAGAGAGAGAGAGAGAGGGGACAAGAAAATATGTAGTTCCATGTGAAAGAAAGAAAAAGAGAAAATAAAGCGGTAAGAGAGAGAGAGAGAGAGAGAGATTTAGGGGCTTATATTCCGTCGATCATAAAATATTAGTTCACGGGCCATCCAAGCGAGGGGCACCCCGTCATTAGTCTGTTCTGCCATCGCACTCTGCCACTCACAACTGACGGGCCTGCAACTGACGCACTGCCAAAGAGAAAAAAAAGGTCCAATTCTGTCCACATTTGCACTGATTGATTGAGGCAGTAGCGTGAAGTGTGACGTTCAGAACACTGCAGTATACTTAGGGTCATATTTCTAAACATTTCTGAGTCCAAGCTACACATTTGATTAGGCTTTCGTAGGAGTTTTAGGCATTTTCATGATGGGTAGTTTCATGACCCTGGTGGTGGTGTAGTGAAGCTTCTGTACCATGAACGTGAAAAGGCACTACTGATAACCGTACTAATCTTCTTTTTGGTCTTTGGAAATGGTTGTTGTGAGAGGTGAATGAGTTTGAGAGTACCGACATGAGGGACATATTCTTAAACATTTAACAAGGCATTCGGAGGAGTTTTGGACATTTCCAGGGGTACTTTTATGACCCTTCTGGTAGTTTGACCAATCTTCTGTACCGTGAACTTAAATAAAACACTCATTAGAACCCGACTGATCTCCTTTGCGGCCTTGGAAACAGTTGATGTGAGGGATGGAAGCTTTTGACAATGTCTGTTTCCTTAATTGATGAAGATAGGGATGATTATTTAATGTTTTGTACTGATATATTGTCTCTTCTCTCCTTCAGGTATGGGAGAGCGCAGGCACTTCTGGACATCAGCCCCCGGTAGGCCACCATTCCTTTAGTTACTGCCTGCATTTGCTTAATTAACCCTTCATCCCGGGGCAGGGCGGGGCGTAGTTTTGTTTTAGCTTCCCCTCGATGTTGTGCTGTTGGACCCGTTCTCTCTGGTGGCATGGTACCGTGTAGTTTTAAGGGCAACTCAAACATTTTACGTTTTCTGTGACCCTCAGTAGTAGTAGTGGATAGTATTGATTTGTTTTGCGTCACAGGTAAGTTGTGTTTTTTATATTGCAGGTTCTCCGGAGTGGTCTACTGCATGAATTCTTAAACATTTGATATTTATGTATTGGTTTCTGTGTTATATTACTAGCATGGTATAAATAATTCCTTTCCTATTGACTTTGTACTGTCCATATTGGTTAAGGAAAACGGGTATCAGGCCTGCTATCTACATCCATACTTAGCAGGGTGAATAAATGAAGGGGGAGAGAAGTGGTGAAAAGGGAGGAGGGGAAAGGGAGAGAGGGATTACAGAGAACAAGACAGATAGGAAGAAGGGGAGACTGTTAAAAATCGGGGTATGGGGTGCAGGGGGATGGGAAGGGGATCAAAGAGAAAGCAAAAGGAGGAGGAAGGAGGTGGTAAGAACAGAATGAAATAACAGAAACCCATATCACTGCTACAAGAGGAGAGTTACCATAAGCCTTTGCATCAGTTCAAACTCCCATCCAGTCTTCGGAAGTTTACGTTATTACTCTGAACAGTTGTCTTCAAGGGTATGGCGTCTCTTGAAGTGGTTGGGAATTGGTGTGAGAGGGAGAAGCGAGTCGTTGAGTGGAGTTGAAGTGGAGGGAAGGAGGATGTAGAGAACGGGAGTGGCGTGTAGTGTGACAGTATTGTTGTTGTATTATACGTTTCTTATTCTTTTAAACACCAACTAACGTCTACAAATGGAAGAGGTAGATGGCAAGGTGGAGTGAAGTGAGGTAGGCTGAAGTGGTTGAGTGGAGGAAGGGAGGCAAGGGGGGTGAGTGGTTTAAAGTATGCGGAGGAGGAGGCGAGGTGGTAGTAGTAGGGTAAGGTGTGGAGTGTTGTGGCGTGAGGTATTAGTGGAGTGAAGTGGAGGAAATGAGTGGAGAGAGGTAAGGTGAGGAGTGTCGTGGCGTGAGCTGTCTGGAGTTTTGGGTGAAGTGGAGGAAGTGGATTAAGAAGGAGTAAAGTGGGAAAGGTCGGAGCGTGATGAGTGTTGAATTGTTGGTGGAGTAGAGAAAAATGGAGGAAGTGGAGTAAAGAAGGAGTGGCAAGGTGGTGCAGGTCGGGGCGTGGGGTGACTGCGGCTTCTTTATCTGATTACCTGCATTTCTATTTTCTTTTTTGTTGCGGCAAAGAAGACAGACTCAGAGTAAAACAAAGCATGGAAAGAAAAACCGCAACGCAGAGAAAACAAGTGAAAGAAAGAAGAAGAAAAACGCAACACGCTTCTCCCACACACACAAAAAAAAATAGGTACAGGTGAAAAAAAGGGTAATCAAATTGTGTCCAGGTGTGTCTCTAAAAAAAATAGGTACAGGTGGAAAATGAGGAGTAATCAAATTTGTGTCCAGGTGTGTCTCTGTATTTCCCTCATGAAAGTTTAAGTCGTATGAATGAAAGAACACAGCAGAAGGCTCACTGACTGCTCCAGAGTATGTCAGTGAGAGGGGCGAGCGAGTACAGTAATGTCAAACTCTTGGATGACGCACAGCTTGTAAGGTCCGAGGAGGGGAAGGGAAGGAGTCTAGAGTGGGATTCCTTCGAGCCCTTAGATTTTACGATATCATATTGGGTATTGGAATCTCCTTGGGACTGAAATACCTTACGAAGGACTCAAAGATACGATACTGAAGGGAGTGGAAAGGGATTTGGAAAGGAAAATGTAGGATTTATATATTTATTTATTTATTTATTTATTTTTTATTTTTTTACATTAGAGGACACGGCTTAAGGGCAACAAAAATAGTACACACACACACACACACAAAAAAAAAAAACGCTACTCGCTACTAGGATGCTTTCGACTTCTTAAACTACGATGCAGTATTGGACCGTGAGACTTCCTTAGCACACGCATAGCCATTCTGAAGGACTCTAGGACATGACGTGGAGACGGAAGGACCTTGAGGGGAAGGGTCAAGCATAGGAGGTCAAGGTTAAGTGTAGAATTATCGATTCCTTTGACTATACGATCTTGAAACCTCCGAAGTACATTTTTTTTTACAGCAAAGGAGACACCACAAGGCCACAAAAAAAAGGAAACTACAATAATAAAAAAAAAATCCCGCTACTCGCTACATGCACAAAAAGACATTCGGAAAACCTGTAGTACGATGTTAGTCTGTCTGTTCTTGCTGTGACCTAGTTGTACTTGAACCATTACCCTCACGACCTGTCTGTAAGCCTCTTGAAGGTGCTAAGAGCTGTGTAGTGCCCTCCGCCGTCTGTTTTTAGCTTTATATATTTTACGAAGTGGTGATCAAGAATTCTAGTATCGCTCCAGAACACAATATGGAAAGTAAAGAAAGGAACCACCCTCAAGATCTATTTGTAAGCCTCTTGATGGTGCTAAGAGCCGTGTAGTGCTCTTAACCATCTGTTTTTAGCTATATATATTTTACGAAGTGGTGATCAGGAACTCTAGTATCGCTCTAGGACACAAAACGAGTGGAAAAGAAAGGAACATCACCCTCAGGACCTATTTGTAAGCCTCTTGATGGTGCTAAGAGCTGTATAGGCCTACCCCTCGGCGTCATGTATTGAGTTATATATTATTTGTAAGGAGTAGTGAGCAAGGAAGTCCAGTATCATTCCAGAACACAAAATGAAGAGTTAAGAAACGAACCACCCTCACGACCTATCTGTAAGCCTTTTTTTTTTTTTTTTTTTTTTTTTTACAGCAAAGGAGACAGTTCAAGGGCATATAAAAAAAAATAATGATGAAAAAAATAGCCCGCTGCTCACTGCTCCTAAAAAGAGAACAGAGGAGTGGCCGAAAGAGAGGTCAATTTCGGGAGGAGAGGCGCCTTACCGTCTACTATTTGGATATACATTATTCTTATGAAGTGGTGAACAAGGGAGTCTAGTATATCGTGACCCTCTTTGTAGTCTCTCGCTCTAGGGCACGACATTATGTAGATATATATTATTCTTATGAAGTGCTGAACAAGGGAGTCTAGTAAAACGCGACCCTCTTTGTTGTCTATCGCTCTAGGGCACGACATTATGTAGATATATATTATTCTTATGAAGTGGTGAACAAGGGAGTCTAGTAAAACGCGACCCTCTTTGTTGTCTATCGCTCTAGGACACGAAATGGAAGGGAGAGGAACGAACATTGGTGTGTGGGGGGAAGGTTTAATATTGGCCCAACTGCTTACCTCTCCTCAGTGAAAGGGTGGGAGGGGAGGAGCTGGGGTCACGTGAGTCTGTGTACCTGCTGACCCGCTGGCACTCTGCTTGCGCCCCCCTCCTTGAGCCGCGGTGAATGAGTGGCTCTCTGGGGCACGTGGCTCTCAGGGGTGGATGTGGGGTACTCAAGAACACGTGAGAACAAGGACCGTGTGCCACTCTTCTCCACTCTTCCACCACCATCATCACTACCACTCATCCATCAGTCTCATTCACTTTTCCCCCACTCCCTTCCACCACTGCATTCCACCCTTCCACTACTCCCTTCTACCTGTCCACCACTTCCTTCCACTCTTCCACCACCACCTTCATCTTCCCTTCCACCTTGATCTCTCTACCCTTCCCTAGACAAACACCCTCTTCCACCCTCCTCCACCCTTCTACCACCACCATCCCACCACCGTCACCTTCATCATCCCCTCCACCTTCATTTTCCCCTCCCCTTCCCTGGACAAACAAATTTTCACTCTTATTAACTAGATGAGAGAGAGAGAGAGAGAGGAGGAAATGTCAGGAGGGAAATGTAAATGTCTAAGGGGTTAAATGACCGTACACCCTCTACTTTATTCTTCCCATCACCCACCCCATTTCCACTACCACTACCTACGCCATTTTCTTCCCCCACCTCGATCCCCCCTACACTCACTCCCTATTTTCTCCCCCACTTCCATCTCCTCCTCCTTCCTGCCCTATCGTGTCCATCATCACCATTACCCTTCCCATCCCTATCTTCCCCATCATCACCACCTCTCGTTGCCGCTACACAAGACGGGGTTGCTTGATAGGTGGTGATGGTGGTGGTGGTGTTTAGGTGTTGGGTAATGCAGGCAGTGAAAGGAGAGGAAAGGAAAGGGCAGTGTTTGTTTGTGTGTGCGTGTGTGTGTGTTTGTGTTCGTGAGTCATAGTGTGTTTTTAACCATTGCTGTATTTTGTTGTATTTCCCTCTTGTTGTTGTTGTTGTGTTCAGGATTTGCGTTAACCTCATATTGTCCTGTTTCTGTTTCTACTTTTTATTTATTTTATCGAACTTAGGCCTAAAGACGTGTATGCTCCTTGTGTGTGTGTGTGTGTGTGTGTGTGTGTGTGTGTGTGTGTGTGTGTGTGTGTGTTTGAAGTATACAGTGCTGCAATGTTTAAGTGTGTGTGTGTGTGTGTGTGTGTGTGTGTGTGTGTGTGTGCATCACTTAAATATTCTAACATGTAATTCACGCCACTTTCCTCCTTCTCATACTTACTTTCTCTTCTTCTCTCCTTTCCTTCCCATCTTTCCTTTACAACCTTCCCTTCCCATTCTTTCCCTTCATTATCATTCATTCTCTCCTTCACTTCTGTTGTTTTCCCTCATTTATATTTTTTCCTCTTCACTTCGTTTCCCTTCCCATCCTATCCCACCTCATCCTTCCCCAACTCTTTCCTTCCCTTCCTCACCCATTCCACTACTTTCCCTTCTATTTCCATCACTTCCTTTCTTCTCCATTCCCCTCCTTTTTATTTCCCATCCCATCCCACTCCTTCCCCAACCCTTTTCTTCCCTTCCTCACGCATTCCACTACTTTCCCTTCTATTTCCATCGGTTCCCTTCCTTTCCCATCCCCCTCCTTTTTCTTTCCCATCCCATCCCACTCCTTCCCCAACCCTTTTCTTCCCTTCCTCACGCATTCCACTACCTTCCCTTCTATTTCCATCGCTTCCTTTCTTCTCCATTCCCCTCCTTTTTATTTCCCATCACATCCCACTCCTTCCCCTTCTCTCCCTTCCCTCTTCTTGCCCTTCCCTGCCCCGACCTTTCCCTCTCTCTTTTGCCCTCTGTTTGCACTCTCCAGCCGGCGACGCAGACGAGGAAGAGAAAGGCAGAGCAGCTGAGGGCCACGGGAGGTGTCTGAACCCGAGAGAGAGAGAGAGAGAGAGAGAGAGAGAGAGAGAGAGAGAGTATTGTTTTAGCTCGAGTGAATGACTGACTGACTGACTGACTGACTTTGTGCACTCCGTTTCTCGTTTTCTTTCCGCTATTTTTTTTTCTTTTGTCTTCCACTTAATTTCCGTTCTTTTTATTGCTACTCGTTTTTTTTTTTTTTTTTTTTTTTTTTTTTTGTGTGTGTGTGTGTGTGTGTGTGTGTGTGTGTGTGTGTGTGTGTGTTTCCGTCCGCCGCTATATTGTTCATTAACTTCAATATGTTCTCCGGAGTCATGTTCCAGTCTAGTTTGTTTCTCTCTCTCTCTTTGACATAACGATATTTTCTGTTATTTTTATCTTATTATTATTATTTTTTCTTCCAAGTACGAACAGCAACAGTATCAGCAGCGCCCACCCAACACAATGCGAGATATATTTCCCGTTTTCTCTTCCTCCTCAATACCACACTTTCAAGGGGGGGCTCCGTTAATTCCGTGCATGTGACCCGCAAAGTGGACTAACGGGGATTTGAAACAGTTGAGTGATTGATAGACTGCGAGATTGATTGATTGTGCTTAAGGGAAATAAATGAAAGGAGGAAAAGAGAGATGATGATGAGGAGGAGGAGAGGAAGGAGGAAAAGGAAGATGATGATGATGGGGAGTGGAGGAGAAAGAGAAGGAGAGGAAAGAGGAGGAGGAGAAGTAAGAGGAAAAAAGAAAAAAAGTTATGTGTGTGTGTACGAGAAAGAGAAAGAATCAGTGAAGTGTGTATGTTCCCGTGTGTGTGTGTGTGTGTGTGTGTGTGTGTGTGTGTGTGTGTGTGTGTGTGTGTGTGTATGCATGACTCACCATCGCCATGAGGTCACCGCCGCGCCTCTCGGGTAATGACCTGAGAAAAACGGTATTCATACATGGAGGAGGGCGAAGGGGGGGTCATTAAGAGGGGGGGAGGGAGGGAAAGAGCAATGGGGGTGCAGAAGGAGGGCAAAGGGGTTAGGAAGGGCAAGGAAGGGTAGGGGAAGGAAGAGGAAGACAAGGCACAATAGGAGGGAAGAAGGGGTGGAAGGGGAGGAGGGGAAAGGAAGGGAAGGATACAGATAACCGAGAGACCAGGAAAGGGAAGGAGGTGGGGAAAATGGGGAGAAGGTTAACTGGGGCATGGGAAGAAGGGGAAATAGGGAAGGGGAGGATGGGAAGGGGATAAAGGAGAAACCAAAATAAAGGAGGAAGGCGTAGGTAATGGAGACAAACGAAAAAAAAATAGAGAAATGAGATGAATTTGAGGCTAAAAAAAAAAAGAGGAAAGGAGAAATATGCAGTTAAAGAGAGGAGAGGAGAGGGGAGACTGATTTAAAAGAAGAAAAGTAAACAAAAAAAATAGATATATGGAAGGAGGAAAGGAGAGATATGAAGGATAATGATAGCAGAGAGGAAGAAGGAGAAGGAGGAGGAGGAGGAGAAAGGAGAAGTTGGCACACAGTAAGAGAGACGAGTGAATGTATAAGAAAGAGGAATAGAGAGGAGAGAGGAGGGGAAGGGGAAGGGTATTGGGTAGGGAGAGAGGGAGAGTGGAGGGAAGGGTATTAGTGGAGGGGGAGGAGGAGGAAGGGTAAGCAGGGAGGGAAGGGAAGGGAAAGGAAAGGAACTGCGGGACTATTTATGTGTGTGTGTGTGTGTGTGTGTGTGTGTGTGTGTGTGTGTGTGTGTGTGTGTGTGTGTGTGTGTGTGTGTGTGTGTGTGTGTGTGTGTGTGTGTGTTTGTTTTCTCTTGTTGTTGTTTTGTCGCTTTTATTTCTTTATTCTTTTTTTCGTTTTATCCTCCTTTCCCTTTCCTTTTTTTATTTTTTCTTCTCCTTTTTTGTTTTACTGTTACTTCGTTTTCCTTTTCTTTTACGTCTTCCTTTTTTTTCTTACTCCATTTTTTAACTTTTTTACTTTTCTCCATTTTTGTTTTTAATTCTACTTTTTTTTTTTCTTCCTCTTCTTTTACTTGTTGTTTTTTTTCATTCTTACTCCATTTTTTTAACTTTTTTACTTTTCTCCATTTTTGTTTTTAATTCTACTTTTTTTTTTCTTCCTCTTCTTTTACTTGTTTTTTTTTTCATTCTTACTCCATTTTTTTAACTTTTTTTACTTTTTTACTTTTCTCCATTTTTGTTTTTAATTCTACTTCTTTTTCTTCCTCTTCCTTTACTTGTTACATTCTTACTCCATTTTTCTTGACCATTACTGTTTTCTTTTTACATTAATCCTGCAGTGTTTACCCCTGTGGACTGGTACCCTTTCTTCTGTTTCCCCCATTCATCCCTTTTAACTGTCATTTCCCATTGGTTTATTTTCCCATGCGCTCCCTCACTCTCTGGCGACGGGCAACACAACACGAGTCATTGAATTACATCGTCACATCAGCGGCAGGTGGTGGTGTGTATGTTGTGTGTGTTGTGGCGGCGCTCTGCATGGCCAGCTAAGGGGGGGGGGGGGGGGGGTAGAGGTGGCACTGTGCTGTTACCTTATGTTATGGTGCGGTGTGGTGAGGTGCTGTAAGCTACGCGTTATGGTGGGTTCTGGTGTGGTGGGCGTCGTTGTTATGTCACGTTCTATCTATAGTCATGCTGCCATAGTTTCGCTTCGGTATGGAGGTAGAAAGTCACGGATATTGGCCTTCAAGAATAAAATGTTAAGGTTTATTTTTTTCACGGTTAAGGACACGGACCAAGAGTTGAAAGGAAAAAACTTGTGACATGTTGCTGATTTATCTTCATCTATCTCTCTATCTTTATATATCCGTATCTCTCTATATGTATATCTGAGGGGGATGCCAAAGAATTGTCATATATAGTTACAGAACCGTCTTTTTCCTCTCGTTGTGTAAAAGCATAAGTCGTAGGAAGGAAGAAAGACAATTGGGCTGTATTAGAGTTTAGCATGGAAGGGTTAGTAATAGTAGTAGTAATGATGATGATGATAATAACAATAATAATGGGAAAGGAAGTGGAGGGAAACCCGTGTGTATCGAGGCGAGTCTATTCCGTGATTATAATAGTTTTGCTAAGGCTTCTGCGGCGCCCCGGAGAAGCCTGACAACCGAAACCACTGCAGTAGGGAATATCCTCAAGTCAATATAGCCTTGTTTCCCCTCGCCTCGCCACAGCAACAACGACAAAAAGAATAACAACCAAAAGTAACAAAAATAATTACGATAGCAACAACATAGCAATTACAATAACAGCAATAACATCAAGAAATAACAACAACAATATCCTCAAGTCAATATAGCCTTGTTTCCCCTCGCCTCGCCTCGCCCCAGCAACAACAACAAAAAGAATAACAACCAAAAGTAACAAAAATAATTACGATAGCAACAACATAGCAATTACAATAACAGCAATAACATCAAGAAATAACAACAACAATAACAACAACAATATCCTCAAGTCAATAGAGTCTTGTTTCCCCTCGCCTCGCCTCGCCACAGCAACAGCAACTAAAGAATAATAAAAAAAAAAAATAACAATAAAAACAGATAGTAACAAAAATAATAACATCAACGATAGCAACAACATCAACAATTCCTATAACAGCAATAACATCAACAAATAATAACCGCAGCATCAAACATCAACATTAATACATAACGTTAAGAACAACAACAACAACAAGACCACAACCTCAACCACCAAAGAACAACATCAATAACAGTAATAACAAGAACAATACCACAACCTCCACCACCACTAACAACAACAACAACAACAACAACAACAACAACAACAACAACAACAACAACAACCTCAACCACCAAAGAACACCATCAATAACAGTAATAACAAGAACAATACCACAACCTCAACCACCACTAACAACAACAACAGCAACAACAACAACAACAACAACAACAACAATTCTAATAATGAAAACTCCTGCACCTTTTTCTCTTTCCTCTTTGCTCTTAAAAATATATTCATACCAAGTTCTCGAGTTACCAGATCAGAAATGAACCTCGATATAATGAAGGAAATATGACCCTTGCCTCCCCTTGCTTTAGTTCTGCTGGGATTCGAAGCCTGACACGCTTACTGGCTGGCTGGCTCGCTGTTTGGCTGTGTAGTGCAATGGCTGGCTCTCTGGATCGATGGCTGACTGACTGGCTGGACGCATGGCTGGCTAGATGGCTGTGTATGTATGTATGTATAGATGGTTATATGTATGTATGGTTGGCTGGTTGGATAGATGGATAGATGAATGAAATAACGGATGAAGAAATGTACCTGTCATCCACTCACACGCACACACGCACACGCACGGACGAACGCACGCACCTCTTTCCCTGCTTTCATTATCTCCACTGTGACCTCAAGTAACTCACAATGACTCGATTTGACCTCCGTGACCCTGAGAGCGTGACTTCCCTTCACACACACACACACACACACACACACACACACACACACACACACACACACACACACATACCCCCCCCCCCTCTCTCCCTCCCTTTCGCTCTCTCGACACAATGGGCTGCTAGAGGTGACGGGCGCGCTGCCAGAAGTGGTATAAATGATGCCTTTTTGTGGGCACCAGCGAACCCCTGCAGCGCCTCCCTCAACCTACACCATTCTCTGCCACCTCCCTCACCTCCTATCCTTCCCTTTCCTTCCCTCTCCTGTTCTGTTCTTACCTCCTTCTTCCCGTCTGTTTGATTGTTTGTTTTTTCCTTAGCCTGCAAGAGGACACATCATTTCCTTTTTCCTATCCTGTTTTCCTTTCCCAATTCTAATCTTCCTATCCATTTTTTTTTCAAGAGCATAACATAAGGAGTCTGCAAGAGGTCAGTTAGCTTATACACAGGACAGTACCTATTCTTTTCCTATCCATTCTCTCCCTTCTGTCATCTTCTTGCTGTCTACCTTTTTATTTTTTTCCTTCTCATCGTTTTTCAGTTCAACATTATTTCTCTTCCCTCCGCTTCTCTCTCCTCTTCTCCTCTCCTCTCCTCTCCTCGTTTCTGGATTATCCTTCTCAAGTATCACTCTTCCACCAGTCTCACCTTTCCACCACTCCCTTCCACCCTTCCACCTCTGCCTTCCATCCTTCCACTACTCCTTTTACTCTTCCACCACTTCCTTCCACTCTCCCACAGCTCCCGCCCCTCCTCACCGTTCCAATTTCAATGTCCTCCATCTTTAACTGTTCCTTATACCATCCATTTTTAACGCTCTACCTCACTTTATTTCTCCCTTCCTCCTATTTCTCCCCTTTTCCACCTCCCCATTTAGTCTCCTTTCCCTCCAGTCACCCTTCTTCAGAGATATCCTTCCTTCTTTCTCCTATATTTCTCTCTTTTCCCCTCATTTCTTTCTTCTAATTATCTCTCCCAACTTTTTATTCTTGGGTCTTTCCCCCTCTCAGTCATCCTCTTCTTAGAACTCTTCCTTTTTTCTCTTTTACATCTCTATTCTGTCCCCTTCAGTCACCCTTCTTCTGACATATCCTTCCCTCTTTCCCCTATATTTCTCTCTTTTCCCCTCATTTCTTTCTTCTAATAATCTCTTCCATCTTTTTATTCTTGGTTCTTTCCCCCTCTCTTTCTCCTTTCCCTTCAGTCACCCTTCTTCTGATATATCCTTCCTTCCTTCTCCTATATATTTCTCTCTTTTCCCTCATTTCTTTCTTTTAATAATCTCTTCTACTTTCTTATTCTTTCTTGGTTCTTTCCCCGTCTCTGTCATTCTTAGACCATCTACCTTTTTCATCTACGTTTTTCCCTTCCAATGCCCTCTCCCTTCCCTTCTTTCCTCTCCTCTATGGGTCGCATTGCAAGACATCTCGCCACCAAGGAACACATATTTGACAAGGCTTTCGTAGGAGGTGTGGGCATTTCCAGGAGTAGTTTTATGACCCTGGTGGTAGTTTGACCCTTCTTCTGTACCGTGAGCCTAAAGAAACACTCATAAGAACACAATTGACCCCCTCTTTGACCTTTAGAAATACTGATGTGAGAAGCGAAATTGTCTTATGATACCCCCCTATGTCTCCTACTCATCTTGCCCCTCCGAATTTCTCTTATTATATTTTCCTCGTCTTTCTTTCTTTCTTTCTTTCAACTGCAAAAGCCACTCGATTAACTTTTATTATTGTTATTATTTTTTTTATCGCAGTAATAAAAGCGGCGCCATTGTTCCAGGTGAAAACTCTAAGAAATGATCTGTTCGGAAAATCTTGCACTTGTAATGGAAAGTAAAAAAAAAAAAAGAGAAAGAAAAAGAAAGAAATAATAAGAAATAATAATATCACACAAAATTAAATGATAAAAATGAATGCTTGGGGGTTTTACGTCTCTCTCTCTCTCTCTCTCTCCATTTATTCGCGTCCCTGAAGAAAACGGAACGTGAAAGGATGACCAATATAATTTTGCGGAGGAAGTGGAGGAAATATTTTTTTTTCTCCTCCTCCTCCTCCTCCTCCCCCTCCTCCTCCTCCTCCTCCTCCCTCCTCCTCTT
This sequence comes from Eriocheir sinensis, assembly GCF_024679095.1. Classification (NCBI taxonomy): domain Eukaryota; kingdom Metazoa; phylum Arthropoda; class Malacostraca; order Decapoda; family Varunidae; genus Eriocheir; species Eriocheir sinensis. The sequence goes on along the minus strand of NC_066535.1, from coordinate 13,428,712 downwards.
ATTTTCTTCCTCCATTTTTCTCTTTCTTTCATTCCGGATCGGAGGTAACAAGGGGAAGGAACTGCATTGAGAGAGAGAGAGAGAGAGAGAGAGAGAGAGAGAGAGAGAAAGGATAAAAGAAGTCAGCGGTGAAATGCCGAGACAAGAAGAATTATTTCACGATGAAGAAAAAAAGAAGAAGAAGAAGAAAAAGAAGGAGAAAGAGGAGGAGGAAGTAGAAGAAAAGAAGGAACAGAAATGCGAAAGAAACTAAGAAAAAAAAATAATATTGTGAGAGAGAGAGAGCGCGTTCGGGGTTCCACCTGGACGGGTCTTGGGCAGGTGAGTCACTCTGCCACCTGACCGTGACCGCCGGCAGCTACCAGACGTGCTCTCTCTCTCTCTCTCTCTCTCTCTCTCTCTCTTCTTCTTCTCTCTTCTTTCTTCTTCTTCTTCTTTTTCTTCTTCCTCTTCCTCGTCTTCTTCTTCTTCTTCTTCTTCTTCTTAAATCAACGTTCAACGGTATATTTTAACCTCCAAATATCCGTCTGTTTGTGTCTGTTTGTCCGTTTGGTTGTCATTCTGTATGTCTGTCAATCTCTCTCTCTCTCTCTCTCTCTCTCTCTCTCTCTCTCTCTCTCTCTCTCTCTCTCTCTCTCTCTCTCTCTCTCTCTCTCTCTCTCTCTCTCTCTCTCTCTCTCTCTCTCTCTCTCTCTCTAAAGCTTTAGAGAGAAGAATCTCTGTATCTCCTCTCTCTCTCTTCTCTCTCTCAGCTCATCTTCTCTCTTCTCTCCCTTTTCCTTGGTTCATTAATTTGCTGATTCTGGGAATATTTCTGGGGAGGAGAGAGAGGAGGAGGAGGGAGGGAGGAGAGGAGGGAGGAGGGGAGGAGAGGAAGGAGGAGGAGGTCTCTCTCTCTCTCTCTCTCTCTCTCTCTCTCTCTCTCTCTCTCTCTCTCTCTCTCTCTCTCTCTCTCTCTCTCTCTCTCTCTCTCTCTCTCTCTCTCTCTCTCTCCTATCTATCAATCTTCCTTTACAAAGATAATTCGTATATATCTGTCGAATCAAAGAAAATTAATGTTATGAATCGTGGGAGAAGGAAAACCGATAAATTCATTGATTATTGAAGATGGAGCGAGATAAAGGAGATAGGAGAGAAGGAAGAGGAGGCGGTAGGAGTTATAGTAATGGAAGACGAGGAGGAGGAGGAGGAGGGGGAGGAGGAGGAGAGAGATGATGTTACCGAAAGATGATGTGAATGAGAGAAAAGAAATATTGGAAGCAGATATAAGAGAGAATTGAGAAGAAGAGGAGAGGGAAGAAGAGAATGAGAGAAAGAAAGAAAGAGAAAGAGGAGTTGAAAGAGTATTTACAGTGAGGACTCGAATTACTGTAGAAAAAAAAATATAATGTTTGACGTGTAAGAAGAGAGAGAGAGAGAGAGAGAGAGAGAGAGAGAGAGAGGGTATACTAAACTAAACTAACTGACAGACAAGCAAGAAATAGGAGGACAGGGAGAGGCAATATTTCAAGGAGGAGAATAAACAGGAAGAATAACAGACAGACAGACAGACAGGAAGATTGAAAAACAGACAGACAGGCAAATATGTAGATGTCCAAACACCTCCCCATACACACACACACACACACACACACACACACACATTTGTCTCATTCATTTCATTTCATCTTCCATTGATGTATATTTTCAGCTCTAGGGCTGCCTGGTACTTCATGAAATAAACACACACACACACACACACACACGATTTTTTTTATTTATTTATTTATTTATTTATTTATTTATTTATTTTTTTTTTTTTTGTGGACGTGTCACTGTTTCCTCCATTCCTCCACTTATTTTCCTTCCTCCTCCATCATCCACTTTTTTTTTCTTTCTCTTCCTCTTCGTCATTTTATTTTTTTTGCGTCTTTATTGTTTCGTTTTTCCATATCACGTTGTCATTCCCTTCTCCTCCTCCTCCTCTTCTTCCTCTTCTTCTTCTTCTTCCTCCTCCTCCTCCTCCTCCTCCTTTTTTCTTCTTCCTCTTTCTCCAGTTGCATCATCTGTCAACCATTTCCTTCTTTCCTTTTTCATAATCTAAGTTTTCTCTCTCTCTCTCTCTCTCTCTCTCTCTCTCTCTCTCTCTCTCTCTCTCTCTCTCTCTCTCTCTCTCTCTCTCTCTCTCTCTCTCTCTCATTTAAAGTCGTTTCAGTTCCTTGTCATCACTCCTTAAGTGCTCCTCCTCCTCCTCCTCCTCCTCCTCCTCCTCCTCCTCCTCCTCCTCCTCTACCTATTTTCCGTATCAACGTTTTCTTATAGTCTGCCATCTTCTCCTTCCTCCGTCATTCCGATCTCCTCCTCCTTCTCCTCCTCCCCCTCCTCTTTCCTTTTCTCCTCCTCCTTATCTTCCTCTTCCTCCTCTTCCTCCTTCATTCTCACTTCTCTTCCATCCTTTCGTCTATTGTATTCCCACGTCGCCATCCTCCTCCTCCTCCTCCTCTTCCTCCTCCTCCTCCTGGCATCCAATATCTGCGGAGCCTCGACAAGACTGACATTTTGTTGCCGGCAAGCGATTATTATTTTTATTATTATTATTATTATTATTATTATTATTATTATTATTTTCACTATTATTTTAAGTGTATTTGTATTTGTATTTACTTTAGGATTGTTTTTTAGTACTATTTTTTTTTCCATATTTGTTATTAATTAGTTTTAAAGTTATAATTATCGGTATCCATATTGTGGGTTTTTTTCTTCCATTTTATTTCATTTTTATTTTCAAGCTATTTACTCTGTGTCTCGCCTTTTACGTGCCATTTGTATGTTTCTGTGTGACTTTATATTTTATTTGAATATTTCTTTTTTATATTGATGTTATATTTTCTGTCTCTGTCTGTCTATCTGTTTGTCTGCCTCTCTGTCTGTATCTCTGTCTGTCTGTATCTCTGTCTGTCTGTATCTCTGTCTGTCTGTCTCTCTGTTTGTCTGTCGTCTCTCTCTCTCTCTCTCTCTCTCTCTCTCTCTCTCTCTCTCTCTCTCTCTCTCTCTCTCTCTCTCTCTCTCCCCCCCCTCAACCCCCTCCTCAAATATTGCGTTCCTACAGCCTCTACTTCACAACACAAGACACAGCGTCGACGGAAACAAAACAGATCTTATGAAGGGACGAGTTTGTAGACTGTCGAGTCGTGTAACATTCCCTCACCGAGACTTATTGTAAACACGCTTCTCAGAGACTTAAAATGTATTGTACGTGGACTTGAAAGAAATATAAACTTGCGCCTGGAAAAAAAATGCTTACGTGGATTTTAGAGTTATTGTTCTTCCTCCATCTCTTGCTCCTCCTCCTCCTCTTCCTCCTCCTTTATTATAACTTCTCGTGTCTTAAAACTCCTCCTCCTCTTCTTTTTCCTCCTCCTCCTCCTTCTTTTGTTCTTCCTCTTTCTCCATTTGCGTCATCCGTCATCCATTTTTACGTGCCTTTAAGTAAAACAAGATAAAAGAAAGATTATAGAGGTGCTTTAGAGGAGAAGGAAAATAAACTAATGTATCCTCCTGTCTTAGAAAAAAATAGCCTTTGTATATGTGCCTTAGAAGAGAGAGAAAAAGAATGATGGTAAACTCGTGGCTGACAAAAAAAATGAACTTCTTGTATGAACGTGCCTTAGAGAAAGATATATAAGTTTATTTAACAGATTGGAGTGTGCAAGAGAAGATAGATGACCTTGATTTTTTTTATATAACTCCTTTCTATCTTTACAGTCACCTACTTCCACTTTATTTTAATTGATTTTCTCACCCATTCTTGTTGTTGAGGGTTTTAGATATATTGGGAGAATGGAGAGTTTAAAGAGAGATTTTGTTTATGTGTGTGTGTGTGTGTGTGTGTGTGTGTGTGTGTGTGTGTGTGTGTGTGTGTGTGTGTGTGTGTGTGTGTGTGTGTGAGTTGGTGCAGACGAACTTTTTGAATTCGCATATTTTTTTTTTCCGAGCAAGTGTTTACCTTTTTGAAAACTATATGACAGGTTGATTCCATTAGTGCGCAGGTAACTCCTCACTAACAAGAGGTAATTAAGTGAAAAGTAAAAGGGATAGAATTACATACATCAAACAGACATACATTACCTATTCATATATACATACATACATACATACATACTTACACACATACATACATTCGTGCATATATCAAAATAAATAAATAAAAACATGTAAAGATAAATGATAAAAAAAATATAAATAAATAAAAAACATTCCGAATCGTGCATCGTAACGGAATTAACTCTCTCTCTCTCTCTCTCTCTCTCTCTCTCTCTCTCTCTCTCTCTCTCTCTCTCTCTCTCTAACTAACTCTCTCTCTCTCTCTCTCTCTCACTCTCTCTCTCTCACTCCTCTTTCCTCCTCCTCCTCTTTCCCTCCTTCCCCGGTAAAACTTAACTGCCCCCCTTCACACACACACACACACACACACACACACACACACACACACAATTACCTGTCGTTGCTCGGGGCGTTTACTTGTCTGTCGTTGTTGTCGTTTCCGTCATTAAGGGCGGCGTGTTCTCAGGTGTTAATTTGTCGTTGCGGTGTGTCTGTGTCTGTCTTTTTTTTTTTTTTTCTGTCACCTCATCACCGTGAACTCATAACGTGGATTTGATTTGATTTTTTTCTTCTTCTGGTCTGATAGTTCTGATGTCTTTTTAATTATATATATATTTTGTATCCAGTGTCTGTGTGTGTGTGTGTGTGTGTGTGTGTGTGTATGTGTGTGTGTGTGTGTGTGTGTGTGTGTGTGTATTTTTGTCTACGTCTGTGTGTGTTTTTCTGTCTGTTGGTCTATCATATTTTCGATCTTCCTATATCTATATGTCTTTTTCTTTATGTAGATTTCCATTGTCAGTCAAACGGTATATCTTTATCTATCAATATTTCTTCTTCATTAATCTATCCATCTATCTATCTACCTACTCTTTTAAATATCTACGTAGCTGTCTGTTTCTATATATATATCTACCTATCTTTTAATACTTCACTGTCTATCTATGTAAATCTTTCCAGTGTTATCAGTTTTTCTCTATGTTCATCTTTCTCTCCTGTTTACCTGTTTATCTATCTGTCTATCTATCTGTCTATCGTTTTACTTCTTAATTACTTCTTTATTCGTTATCTTTTCAACATATGCATTTTTTTCAGATTATTTTCCTTCCTCTTTTCATTTCCTCTTTTTCTTCTTTCTCTTCTTCTTCTTCTCTCCTTCTCTTTTCCTTTTCCTTTCATGTTCTTGGTATTGGTATCCCGTTAAAGTGAAGGAAAGTTTTGAGAGGTGGGAGGAGAAACAAGATGAGAGAGAGAGAGAGAGAGAGAGAGAGAGAGAGAGAGAGAGAAGAAAGGAAGAAGGGTAATTTATGCTATTGCTGTTATTATCTATAGAATGCAGCGAGAGGAAGAAAGAGAAGGAGGAAGGAATGAAGACAAGAAAGAAGGAGGGAGGGAGGGAAGGGTGGAGAGAAGGAGAGAAAGAAAGGATGATGAAGGGAATGGGTGGAGGAAAAGAGGACATGACGATAGGAAGGGTGGAGGGAAGGGAGAGGCGGAAGAAGGGAAGATGAAGGGAAGGAAGGAAGGAAGGAAAGATGAAGGGAAGGAAGGAAGGAAGGAAGGAAGGAAGGAAGGAAAGATGAAGGGAAGGAAGGAAAGATGAAGGGAAGGAAGGAAGGAAGGAAAGATGAAGGGAAGGAAGGAAGGAAGGAAAGATGAAGTGAAGAGACAAGCGAAGAAGGGAAGAGGAGAAGAAATGAAAGGTATACACTATTAAGGAATGAAGGAAGGGAAGGCAGAAAATGATGAAGGGGAGAAGCGAGGGAAGGGGAACGAATGTGTCTTATCGAAAATTAATGGAAGGGAAAGAAATGGAGAGGGAAAAAATAATGAAGGAAGCGGGAATCATAGAGCGGATAAAAGGAAGAAGAAAAAATGAGAGAACGAAAGAATTAGGGAAGGAGAGGAGAAGATAAGGAACACAAAAGAGAATGAAAGGAAAATACATGAAAGAAAGGAAAGAAATAATGTAGGTAGAGGGAAAAAAAGAGTTGATAAAAAGAAGAAGAAGGAAGAAGAAATAAAAAGAAAGAATGAGGGAAGGAGATAAAGGGGACGAAAGAGAAAATGAAAGGAAAAAGAAGGAAGAAATGAAGAAAACGAAAGAAAGAGGGAAGGAGAGAAGGTGAACGAAAGATAGAATGAAAGGAAAAAGAAGGAAGAAATGAAGAAAACGAAAGAAAGAAGGAAGGAGAGAAGGTTTACGAAAGAGAGAATGAAAGGAAAAAGAAGAAAGAAGGAAGGAACCGAAAGAATGAGGGAAGGAGAGAAGGTTTACGAAAGAGAGAATGAAAGGAAAAAAAAGGAAGAAAGGAAGAAAACGAAAGAAAGAGGGAAGGAGAGAAGGTGAACGAAAGAGTGAAAAATAAAAGAAAAAAGAAAGAAATAATGAAGGTAGACGTAATTAAGAAGTGGATAAAAGGAAGAATAAGGGAGAGAACAAAAGAATGAGGGAAGGAGAGGAGGAGGGGAGAATGACAAGCCATCTAACCTGACAACCCCGACAGGTGTGAAGGGGCGTCCCGCGTTTAATTACAGGTGCAAATTGACGGGGCGGGGACACCTGTCTTTAGTGGTGTGCATTGCTAAACATCCCCGCCTGTCTGTCTGTCTGTCTGTTTGCCTGTTGACCGTGACACCTGGCCCCCCCCCCCCACCACCTACCCACTCCACCCTCTTCTTCCACCCCAAAACATACCACAACCCACATACAGCTAGACTCGAACCCTGATCCACCTATTCCCACAACACACATTCATCCACTCCACAACACCTGCCCCCCTCTCTCACCCCCCATAACCCGCCCCCCTCCCTCCACATACGCATCCTCCTCCTGTTGTTGTTGTTGTTGATGAATGTCTGTGTTGTTGTTGTTTACGGTGGTGGTGGTGGTGATATGGATGTTAATTAGGGGACTGCCATACCTGAGGAAATACCTGCATATGATTATTTTTGTTTTTGTTTATGAATTAACTTAGGGCACGTGTTTGCTTGTCAGCGTGAGGGAGGGGAGACTGAAGCAGAGGGAGGAAGATTAAGAAAAGAAAAAGAAAGAAAGGAGAAAGTGTAGAAATATAACATACGGAAAAAAATAAAGAGCATTACAGGAAAAGAATAGGAAGAAAAGAATGGAAAAGAGATGAAAAAAATAATCGAGGGAATGAGAGACTATATTAAAAAAATGGAGAAGGAAAGGAAAGTTAAAAAAAGAGGGAGAAAGGAAGGAAGGAGAAGAAAAGAATGGAAAAGAGATGAAAAAATAATCGAGGAAATGAGAGACTATATTAAAAAAAAATTGGAGAAGGAAGAGAAAGTAAAAAAAAGAAAGAATAGAGGGGAGAAAATGAAGGAATGAGAAGGGAAGAAGTTATATATATGCAAGGAAAGAGGAGGAAGGAATAAATCAATTAGGAACGATATATATGATTACTGCGACAAGAGAAGGAGAAGAAAGAGGGGAAATGAAGGAGGAAGAGGAGGAGGAGAAGAAGACAGTCTGAATACGAATAAAATAAAGCAAGGAAAGAGAAAAAGGAAGGGAAAGGATTAAGAAACGGTGAATGCGAGGGGAGGAGAGGAGAGGGGAGGATAGAGAGACGGGTGTGTATTGGGGAGATGAATTATATAGAGAGAGGAGGGAAAAGTTGAAGAAAAGTGCTGAGGCTGAAGAAAAGTTGAGAGGAAGTCATTAAAAAGTGGAAAAGTGTGGAGGAGGAGGAGGAGGAGGAGGAGGAGGAGCAAAAATAATAAAGAAAGAGGTATCACGAATAGAAGACAAGTGAAGCAAAGAAGGTCTCCAGGCAACTTTCTTTTTTTTCATTTTCTTTTTCAGCTTGCTCTTTTCCTTCTCCTTTTTCTTCATTTTCTTTTTCAGCTTGCTCTTTTCCTTCTCCTTTTTCTTCATTTTCTTTTTCAGCTTGCTCTTTTTCTTCTCCTTTTTCTTCATTTTCTTTTTCAGCTTGCTCTTTTTCTTCTCCTTTTTCTTCATTTTCTTTTTCAGCTTGCTCTTTTTCTTCTCCTTTTTCTTCATTTTCTTTTTCAGCTTGCTATTTTTCTTCTCTTTTTTCTTCATTTTCTTCTCCAACTTCCTCTCTTATTTTCTCCTTTTTTACTTCTTTTTCTTCATTTTCTTCTTTTTCTTCTCTTTTTCTTTCTTTTCTTCTTCAACCCCCTCATTTTTCTCTCATTTTTCTTCATTTTCTTCTTCAGCTTGCTCTTTTTCTTCTTTTTCTTCCTTTTCTTCTTCAACTTCTTTTCTTTCCTTTTCTTTTTTCTTTCTGCTTCTTTTTTTTTCCTTTTTTCTGTTTTTCTTCTTCTTCTTCTTCTTGTTTTTCCTTTTCTTCATACCGTGACTTTGTTCTGTAATTATTTTGTTATCTATATTTTTCCTTCTTGTTTTCTTTGTTCTTTATAAGCTTCGACTTTCTCCTTTTTTCTCTCTTCCTCGCTTCACAAAGAAAGCAAGGAAACCGCTTATAGAAGCTTAACTCTCTCTCTCTCTCTCTCTCTCTCTCTCTCTCTCTCTCTCTCTCTCTCTCTTCATGAAACACCCTTCACTTCATTCCTCCTCCTCTTATGACCCTTTTTTTCACCTCCTCCTCCTCCTCCTCCGCCTCCTCTCATGACCCTTCTTTCACTTCCTCCTCGTCCTCCTCCTCCTCCTCCTCCTCCTCCTCCTCCCTTGCTCTGTCTGGTTCTGGCGGGTCATGGGAAAAAGGGCCGTAAATTCCTTCATCATAAGAGCGAATAATATTTATTGGTCTGCTGGAGGAGGAGGAAGAGGAGGAGGAGGAGGAGGAGGAGGAGGAGGAGGAGGATTGTTGTGGATCAGCCTTATGGTCCCCTTTCAAAAACTCTACCCCCCTCTCTCTCTCTCTCTCTCTCTCTCCCCCCCACCCCCACCCCTTAATGTAATCGAGCGCGAAACGTGTGAAGTGAAAAATGAACTTAAGTTGCACGTAAAATAGGTTTGAAATTTCCTTTTGTTTCCCCTCGAGTGAACCTGGAGAGAGAGAGAGAGAGAGAGAGAGAGAGAGAGAGAGAGAGAGAGAGATCATTGTGTTCGTGTGTAATAACAATAATAATAATAATAATAACATATAGTTTATTGATGTACAAGCATTAAAATGGCTTAAAACATACAGAAAATAGGAGGTGGATAGTTTTAATATGGTGGAAAAAATAATAATTGAAAATATAACCAAATAAAAATGAATGAATAAATAAGATATGCAGCTTTAGAAGATATTAAGATTCAGAATTAGGGAAGGGAAAAGAAGTAATGGAAAAGAAGAGGAAAAGGAGGAAAACTACAAAGAAAAGAGGATTAGGAAAGTAAAAGAAAGGAACTGAAAGGTGATTTGAAAACGATGGAAAAGGGGGAAGAAAAGAAAAGGGAAGAGAAACGGTGAAAGGAAAAATGAAAGACGAGGGAAAGGTAAAGGTGATTAGGGAAAAGAGGATAAGAAATGGAAAAAAACAGAAGGGAAAGAAGAGATAGTGGATAAAGAAGAAGAAAAGGGGAAAAACTACAGGGAACAAAGGATTAGGAAAGGAAAAGAAAAGGAACAGAAAGATGATTTGAAAACGAGGGAAAAAGGAGATAAAAGAAAACGGGATGGGAAATGATGATAAGGAAAAGGGAAAAGGGGGAAGAAAAGAGAAGAAAAGGGAAATGATAATAAGGAAAAAGGAAAGACGAGGAAAAGGTAAAGGTGATGAGGGAAAATAGGATAAGAAATGGAAAGGGAAAGAAGAGGTAAAGGAAAAAGAAGAAGAAAAGGGAACAAAGGATTAGGAAAGGAAAAGAAAAGGAACAGAAAGATGATTTGAAAACGAAGATAGGACTGTAATTTTCTTCCCTTTTTTTCCCTCTTCTTTTTTCCCATTAGAACTTCTGCCTGTCCCTTTGTGTGTGTGTGTATGTGTGTGTGTGTGTGTGTGTGTGTGTGTGTGTGTGTGTGTGTGTGTGTGTGTGTGTGTGTGTGTGTGTGTGTGTGTGTGTGAGAGAGAGAGAGAGAGAGAGAGAGAGAGAGAGAGAGAGAGAGAGAGAGAGAGAGAGAGAGAGAGAGAGAGAGGAAACAACAAATAAGGAATGAATAACCGCCAACATAAATTCTCGCCAAGATTTATGGTCGACGCTCCAATAATACAACTTTTAAAAACGGAACGGAATAAATCACGAGAATGCGCTGTAGTAATGAGTCACGCCATCAACAAACACACAAACATACAAACAAACAAACACATATATAGTAGGTCGTTCAGGGAAAATGTTAATAATGAAAATAACAACAACTATAACAAAACTACTACTATTACTACCACTACCACCACCAGCACTACTACTACTACTACTACTACTACTACTACTACACCTGAAATAATAAAATAAAATTAAAATCAGGAAAATCAATCTCTACTCAGTTCCTCTCGGTTTTCCCAACATGGCGGCTCACCTCCTCCACCACCTCCACCACCACCACCACTACCACCACCACCATCACTACCACATTTGTTGTAGTTTCCAGAGCCAAGTCCTAAACATCCAGGCCAGCGGGCGAGGCGGCTTGCTTCACTAGACCCCTTCAGACCCCTTCCCTTCCCTTCCTGCCTTCCCCTCCCTTGCCCACTCTTCCTTGCTTTTTCCCTTCCTCTCGCTTTCCCTCCGCTCCTTGCCCCTTCCCCCTGCTTTCCTACCCTTCCCTTCCCACTCCCCTTTCTCTCTCCTCTTCCCTTCTTCCATGCCAGTGTCCCTTTCCTCCCTGCCTTGCCCTTCCTCTGCTCTCCCTTTTCCTCTCCTCTTACCTCATTTTGCTATCCACCCTTTGCTCTTTCCTCCACTCCTTTTTCTCTCCCTTTCCTTCCTTTAAGAACTTACTCCCTTTTTCTTCAGTCTTTCTCTCCTTCCTTCTCATTTATGTTTTGTTTTTCCCTTCTCTTCCTTTTCCTCATCCTTTGCTTTTTTTTCACCCCCTTCACTCCCCTTCTTTGCCCGTTCGTTCTTTATTTCCGTCTACCTTTCCCTTCCTTTTCCTTCCCTCTTCTATCCTGTTCCTCTCCTTCTCTTCCTTTTACTTTTTTTTCATCCCCTTCACTCCCCTTCTTTGCCTGTTCGTTCTTTCTTTCCCTCTACCTTCCCTTCCTTTTCCTTCCCTCTTCTATCCCTTCCCTCCCCTTCTTTTCCTTTTGCTTTTTTCCATCCCCTTCACTTCCCTTCTTTGCCTGTTCGTTCTTTCTTTCCCTCTACCATCCCTTCCTTTTCCTTCCCTTTCCTATCCCTTCCTTCTCTTTCTTTTCCTTTTCTCCTCGTCATTTTCTTCACCTCCATCCTCGCTACCTCTTTTTCTCTCTCCCTTCTTTCTCCCTTTCTCCCCTTACGTGTCCCTTTCCTTTCCTGTACCTTCCTCTTACCTACCTGTGTTGTAAAGGTAGGGAAAGGGAGAGGAGGTAAAGGAAGGGGAGGAACGGTTGCAGGTAATATATCGTTGAGGAGTCTTTCCCTACCCCTCTTTCCCTTCCCTCCCCTTCCCCTACCCTTGAAATGTGGAGGTAAGGTGGAAGGGGAGGAGGAGAGGGTTGCAGAGGACATAACATTGATCAAGGGCCGGTAAGGAGGGTGGATGGGGAGGGGGAGTGGAAGAGAAATCGAGGAGGAGGAGGAGGAGAGTGGAGAAATAGAAGTGGAGAAAGAATGGAGGGAAGGAGTGGGTGAAGGAACCATTAAGTAAGTTAGAGGAAAGATACGAGAGAAGACCAGGATTAGAAATTAAGACACTGGAAAGAGAGAGAAGGAGAGGAGGAAAGGGAAAAGAAAGAGAGAATGAAAGAAAGAAAGAAAGAAGGAGAGAAAGAAATCACCAGGAAACCGTGAGAGGAAAGATTGGTTGGTCGGAACTTGGATTATGTGGAGCAAAGGAAAGAAGGAAGAAATGAGAGAGAAAATGGGGAAGGAAGGATAGGCGAAATAAAAAAGAAAATAAAGAAGGAAGGAAGGAATGAAAAAAGAAAATAAAGAATGAAGGAAGAAGGAAGTGAAAAAGAATACAAGGAAGGAAGGAAGGAAGGAAGGAAAAAAGAAAATAAAGAATGAAGGAAGAAGGAAGTGAAAAAGAATACAAGGAAGGAAGGAAGGAAGAAATGAAAAAGAAAATGAGAAAGGAAGAAGAAAATGAGGAAGGAAGGAAGGAAAAAAGAAAATAAAGAATGAAGGAAGAAGGAAGTGAAAAAGAAAACAAGGAAGGAAGGAAGGAAAAAGAAAATGAGAAAGGAAGGAAGAAGAAAATGAGGAAGGAAGGAAGGAAAAAAGAAAATAAAGAATGAAGGAAGAAGGAAGTGAAAAAGAATACAAGGAAGGAAGGAAGAAATGAAAAAGAAAATGAGAAAGGAAGAAAGGAAGAAGAAAATGAGGAAGGAAGGAAGGAAAAAAGAAAATAAAGAATGAAGGAAGAAGGAAGTGAAAAAGAAAACAAGGAAGGATGGAAAAAGAAAATGAGAAAGGAAGAAAGGAAGAAGAAACACAAGAGGAAAAATTGGACGGTGTAGAGTGAAAAAAAGAAGAAAAGACAAGAAAATAAGGAAGGAAGGAAGAAAGGAAAAAAACACGAGGAAAGATTGGATTACGTGGAGCAAAGGAAGGAAGAACGGAAAAGAAAACAAGAAAGGAAGGAAGAAAGGAAGAAAGAATAAAAATCACGAGAGGAAAAAGACTGGGCGGTGTGGAGTGAAAGAAGGAAGAAAGGAAAAGGAGAAAATAAGGAAGAAGAAAATAAAAAGGAAGAGGAAGAAAGGAACCGAGAAGAAAAGTGGATGATCCGAAATTAAAACTACTGGAAGAAAAGAAAGAATGAAAGAAGAAATTAAAGGAGAAAGGAAGCTGGAATAAAAGTGAATGATCAGAAATTACAAGAGAAAGAAATTAAAAGGACAAAATAAGGAAGACAGGAACAAGAGAAGTCAATAAAAAGGAAATTAAAGAAGAATGGAAGGAAGGACGAACGAACACACACTCATGAAAGAAAAAAAGATAAAATGAATGAAAAGAAAAGTGAAAAAAAAAACGAAATTGAATAAGACCACAAAATAAAAAAGACAGAAACAAGAGAAGACAAGAAGGAAGTAATGGAAGAAGAATATAAGAAATGACGAACGAACACACTCACAAAAAAAAGATAAAAAGAGAGGAAAAGAAAAAGATGAATGAAAGGGAATAAGACCATAGACCAAGAAGACATTATACGGTGAAGAAGGAAGGAAGGAAGAGACGAAGGAGGAGAGGTAAAGAGAAATCTGAGGGGAAAATGTAATCGGGAGAGGGGAGCTTAGTGTGGCATGACGAAGGGGGGGAGGGGGAGGGGGGAGGGGTGTTGATGACCTAGCATGGTTGACTGGATAAGCGGGGTGTAGGGGATGAAGGGAGAGGGGAAGCAAGGGGAACTGGATAAGTGGGGTGGTGGGAAGGAGAATGGGAAAGGAGAGGGAAAGGAAGAAGGAAGGAGGACTGGATAAGGGGGGTGAAGGGAGGAGAGAGGGAAGGAAAAGGGAGGGAGGAGGAGGGGAGGGGCGCTGGGAACGGTTCATCACGCCAGGGTAATTCAAGGTGGGGTCGAGGAGTGAACTGTGTGGCTCTACCTGCTTAGGGCGGGTCTGGAGGTTAGTTAAGAAGGAAGGGCGAAGGACAAGAACAGAGATGGCTAATGACCTCCTAGGACGGGAAGGAGCGGGCTGGAAGGACTGAGGAATAGACAAAGATGGCTAATGACCTCCTGGGACTGATTGAATATAGACACAAGATTGCTAAAGATTCCTGGGACGGGGAAGAATCGAACTGGAAGGACTGTTGGAATATAGAGATAGCTAAATGCCTCCTGGAACTGATGGAATATGGACAGAAATAGCTATGGACCTTCTGAGACCTGGAAGAAACGAGGTATAAAGGACTAATGGTATAAAGAGAGATTGCTAAATACTTCCTGGAACTGATGGAATATAGAAGGTTGCTATACACCTCCTGAGACGCGGAAGAAGCATGCTTAAGGGAGGACCAATGGCATATGAACGAAGACTAGAGCGAAAGGGGACTATCAAAACACCTTTCCATCCAAAACGGGCGTCTCTTCTGGCCTCTCATACTAACTACATATTGCTGGAGTAATACTTATAGGCTTTTTTGTCTCCTGTTTTTGTTGCCCTTGAACCCATTGCTGTACCATAAAAAGACTTAAGGGGTGGAGAAAGGACAAAGTAAGACGGAAAGCCGCTAGGTTAGGAAGAGAAAGAGAGTGGTTAAGACTTAAGAGCGAAAACCCAGCAGAATTAAAGACATTGGCAACCATAGAAAGGGTATTGGTGAGGGTAGTGTTAGTGGTGGTGCGGGTAGTGTTAGAGGTGGTAGTGGGGCTCAGAGGAGAAACGGAAACGAATAGTGTGTTGTATGAAGCCTGACCCACTTAGCAGGAGAGACGTGAAAATTGGAAAAAAGTTTGGAAATTGGAAGAAGTTTGGAAGCGTGGGGAGTATCGGACGCTGAAGGACTCAAGATGAAGAGGACGGAGGGAGGGGGTAGGGGGGGGGGAGACGAAACTTAAGGGGTGAAACTAGACTTGAACTCCTACGTATAAATGAAGCAGAGAAGGATCAGAGTAGAAAACATTGGAACCATGAAGGATAATCAAGACAAGATGAAGGGAAAGGAAGGGAAAAAAAAGGGAGGGGGAAGGAGAAGGGTGAACTTGAAACTTTGGGATGAAACAAACTTGAACTCGTACGTATAAATGAAACAGTGAAGGATCAGAATAAAAACCATAGAAAGCGTGAACTCAAAATAAAGGGAAGGAAATGGATAGGAAGGGAAGAGAAGGGAAGGAGAAGGAGACTTAAAACTTAGGGATGAAACTAAACTTGAACTCGTACGTATAGATGAAACAGTGAAGGATCAGAATAAAAACCATAGAAAGCGTGAACTCAAAATAAAGGGAAGGAAATGGATAGGAAAGGAAGAGAAAGGAAGGGGAGGGAGACTTGAAACTTGGGAGACGAAACCAAACTTGAACTCGTACTTATCAATGAAGCAGTAAAGGATCAGAAATAGAGAACATAGAGACCGTAGAGGTTAATGAAAAATACCTAAAACTCCAAAAAATAACAAAAGTGAAGAAAGATACCAGAAAAGCAAATTAAATGGTATGAAATGGATTACAATGGAGATAAGGAGAAGCTGGAAGAAGGAGACGATGGAGAATATAAAAACCGTAACCGTTGAGGATAATAAAGAAAATACCTAAAACCCAGAAACTATGAAACAAGTGAATAACGAGACATAGAAACGAATAAAACGTTAAAAATTAAATAAAATGGAAATAAGAAGCTGGAAAAAGGAAAAAACTAGAAAATAAAAGCCATGAAAAAAAAACTTAAACCCAGAAACAATGAAACAAGTGAATAACGAGACATAGAAACGAATAAAACGGTAAAAATGAAATAAAATGGAAATAAGGAGCTGGAAAAAGGAAAAAACAAGAAAATAAAAACCTTGAAGAAAAAAAAACTTAAACCCAGAAACAATGAAACAAGTGAATAACGAGACATAGAAACGAATAAAACGTTAAAAATGAAATAAAATGGAAATAAGAACCTGGAAACAGAAAAAAAACAAAACATAAAAACCGTGAAGAAAAAAAAAACTTAAACCCAGAAACAATGAAACAAGTGAATAACGAGACATAGAAACGAATAAAACAGTAAAAATGAAATAAAATGGAAATAAGAATGAAAAGAAGAACAAAAAAAAAACGTGAAGAAGAAAATAATTACACCGGGAAACTGAAAAAAAAGTTAATAACGAAACCATAGAAACGAACAAAAGGGAAATAAGGAAGAATTAAGGAGGGAGGGTTGGAGACGGGGAACGGCAGAAACAGAGGAAAAGGAAAAAACGAGTTAATGGGAGGTATTTTGCAGGGCAGGTCGGGAGGGTAAGTGTCAGTACAGCTGCCGAGGAAGAGTAAAAATAAGTCACCACTCATCATGAAAGAGGAAGAGGAAGAGGAAGAGGAGGAGGAGGAGGAGGACTCTTGCTGGATGAGGGTGGTTGAAAGGGCTAATAAGGGGAGTAGAGCGTAGATGGAATGAGGGGAATGGATAGATTAGAAGATGGAATGATCGAATAACATATGAAAACGAAAATTGAAATGAAAATGCAACTCAAACTTATGGAAATGTAGAATTATAGAAAGCAACGAAAACAGGGAACAGATAAAGAACGGGTAAAAGGAAGAGAAGGAAGAAATGGGTGAATGGAATAGGGCGGGGTGGAGCTTGTCTGGGAAAGGGAGGAAAAGTAATAGGTGAATGAAATGGGGCAGGCTGGGTCCGTAGAGTATAGAAGGGTGAACTGTGCGATTTCGGGGAGGGCGGGTGTTGGCTGAGGACTTTGAGGGTGACTGAAGGACTTTGCTTAGGGATTACGACTACAAGTGAAGGGCGCGGAAAGTCCTTGAGAGAGAGAGAGAGAGAGAGAGAGAGAGAGAGAGAATAATTTATATCTGACCTCTCTCTCTCTCCTCTCTCTTTCTCTTTTTACCTTTCTGACATTCTTTCTCTCCTTTATTAACCTTGACCTTTTTAAATCTCCTCCTCCTCCTCCTCCTCCTCCTCCTCCTCCTCCTCCTCCTCCTATTGCCTGCACTCTCCTTATCACCGCCACCAACTCTTCCTTCTTCCTTCTTCCTCCTCCTCTTCCTTCATTCCTCCGGTCGTTTCTGTTTCCTCTAGTTCCCTTTTCCTTCCTCCTTTTGTCGAGTAAGCAAGATTATAATTATTTTCAACTTTTTATTTAATCTCCCCTAATTTCATCGGCTTGAATTATCCGGAAAAGTTTCTCTCCTCTCTCTCTCTCTCTCTCTCTCTCTCTCTCTCTCGCTCTGGCTCTGGCTCTGTTTTCCCTTCAACTTTTTTATTCTTATTAATTTTTTTACCTTTTAATTTTTTTTCTTCCACTTTCTGTTTATAATCTGTGTAACGTCATCTTCTCCTCTTATTTTCTTACTCATTTATTTTCCTCTCCTTTCCTCCTCTTCCGTATCTTTATCCTATTCTTTTTTTTTCCTTTCCTGTTTCTTCAATTTCATCTTTTTTTTTCTTCATTCTTTAAAATCTACTCTTCTCCTCTTCCTCCTCCTCCTCTACCTCCTCCTCCTCCTCCTCCTCCTCCTCCTCCTCCTCCTCCTCCTCCTGCAGTTGTTTGTGCTTTCCTCTCCTTACCATTCCTACATTAAGACTTTTAACTCACCACCTTGGTCTTTCCGAACTCTTTCTGTCCTTCATTTAAACCCCCTTGCCAACCCCCTTTCCTGCCCCTTACAACCCCCCTTCATTCCTGTCCTTTAATCCTTAGTTCCTCTCGCCATTGTATTTTTTATTTTGTTGTTTTTTTCGTATCCTTGAATTTTTCCTGTTTGCCGAAGGTCAGCTTTGGATCCTTCTGACCCTGTTTGTGTGTTTGTGTGCGTGAGTGTGTGTGTGTGTGTGTGTGTGTGTGTGTGTGTGTGTGTGTGTGTGTGTGTGAGAGAGAGAGAGAGAGAGAGACTGAGACTTTACGTGCCTGCAGCCTCTCTCTCTCTCTCCCTCTCTCTCCTCTCAAGCATCGCCCCTTTCTCATCCATCCCTATCTTCCTTTCAGCCTTTCTCCTCCCTCTCCTTTCTTCTCCCTCCTCCCTCCCTCCGTCACGCCCACGTCCTTACTACAATAAAAATGCCTTACACACACACACACACACACACACACACACACACACACACACACACACACAGATAGAGAGAGAGAGAGAGAGAGAGAGATGCATTGAGGAGAAAGGAATGTTACACCGTTTACTATTGCCTACTTGACTTCCCCGTGTTACTTCACCGTATCATCTCTCTCTCTCTCTCTCTCTCTCTCTCTCTTCACCGTTCTGCATCGTAACACCCACCGTGACTCATCATTGTATCACGCGTAACCTGTACATCGTATGAGCTGTTTTCCCCCGCTCCTCCGCTCTCTCTCTCTCTCTCTCTCTCTCTCTCTCTCTCTCTCTCTCTCTCTCTCTCTCATACACACCTGTACACGCATAGTTGCTTCATGATTCATTGTTTGGGGAATATTGCATTGTATTGTAATTTCTTTCCTCCTTGTAGTGTGATTCATCGTTTTATTGTATCCTTCTTTTCCTTCTTCTAATTGTCCTGTGTGTGTGTGTGTGTGTGTGTGTGTTCGTTCGTTCTGCAGCGTGATAATACCTCCATTCCTTCTTCGTTTTTGTATAGTTTTCAACGTGTCTTGTACCTGTATGATTCAAAGTAATTTATCTTCCTCACCTCGTCTTAGTGTTATTGTGTTTGTGTTCTCGTAGTTCATTATAATAACACTCGTCTCCCTACCTTCGTTCTCTACCGTTTTCACTGTTTTTTTGTACCTTTATATTTCACCGTAACTTATGATAATCTTCTCTTCTCTCAATTATCGTGTTGGCGTTCGTTCGTATTTTATCACAGTAACATCCGTCTCCCTACCCCTCCCTCCCCCCCCTCGTATGGTACCGTTTTTTATCGCTTTGTACCTTCAAATTTCACCGCAAGTTCTCTTCTGTGCCTCCTCTCACAATTACTGTCTACGTTCGTGGCTCTTCGTAATAGCATCTCCCTCCCCTTCGCTGCGTACCGTTTTCGCCGTATATTGTGACCTTGTATTCCTTCGTAACTTATATTTTGCACCGCTTCGTTCCCCTTCGTTCTGTGCCGTTCTTACCCTTTTTGTGTGTATATGTTCTTCTGTAACTTAGTATCTACACCTGTTCTCACCTTTTCGTACCTTTCATCACACATACAATTACATCGCTTTAATCTACATTCTTTCTATCTCCAATTAGCGTCATTCTACCCTGCTTTTCTTCTCTTCAATACCACTCATTATCTTCTTTTCCTCTAACTAATTATCTACACCTGTTCTCACCTTCAAATACCTTTCATCACACACATACAATTACATCGCCTTAATCTACATTCTTTCTATCTCCAATTAGCGTTATTCTACCCTACTTTTCTTCACGTTAATACCACTCATTATCTCCCTATTCCTCTGTAACTAATTATCTACACCTGTTCTCACCTTTAAATACCTGTCAACACACACATACAATTGCATCGTCTTAATCAACATTCTTTCTACCTCCAATTAGCGTCATTTAACCCTGCTTTCCTTCTCTTTAATACCACTAATTATCTCCCTATTTTCACCTCTTCTATCCTGCTTAAAATACCGCTGCTCACCTCTCCCCTGCACCCTCTCCCTTCGCTGTACGCTCCGCACCGGCCTTCATCGAGCGCTCTGCATTACTCTCCGCGGTAGCCTCGTCCCGTGATCAATACTGTACCTAGATGTAGTGTCAGGGCCAAGGTACAACACTGGGACGCGGCGGCCTGATACTGACCGGTGGTGGTGGTGGTGGTGATGGTGTTGATGATGATGATGATGATGATGTTTCTAATCCTCATTCTCATTCGTCTCCTCCTCCTCCTCCTCGTCGTCCTCCATTCCTTTCTGCTGATGATACTACTATTACTACTACTACTACTACTACTATTACTACTACTATTACTACTACTACTACTACTACTACTTCTTCTACTACTTTGCTACCACTGCCGAAAATTCTTTATTAATACCTCTAATCCTTGTTTTCTGTACGGTGAATATTTTTTTTTTAATTAATTCACAACGTCGATTCTCCTTTTTTTTTTCTTTTTTTTTTTTTTTTTTTTTGCGGTCTGTATAGCAGTGTAAACGATATAAGTTGTTAATTCACTTTATTTTTTCCTTCATACACCACTATAGTAACCTTGGTTCATAACACGCATACCCTTCCACTCCCTTACTCCTGTTTAAATACCCTTCCATACCCCTTCTATTCCCTCACTCTTGTCTATATACTCTTCCATACCCCTTCTATTCCCTCACTCTTGTCTATATACTCTTCCATACCCCTTCTATTCCCTCACTGTTGCTTATATACCCTTCCATACCCCTCCCATTCCCTTACCCTTGTTTATTCCATACCCATCACCCCTTCTATAATATACCCTTCCTTTCCATTTCCCTCCCATTTCCTTACTCTTGTTTATTCTATATCCTTCACCCCTTTTATAAATACCCTTCCTTTCCATTTCCTTCACCCTTCCATTCCCTATAATCTTACTTCCCATATACCTCTATCATGTATGTAGCAAGGTCTCTCTCTCTCTCTCTCTCTCTCTTCCTTCTGTATATACCGCGCTCTATTAAAAGACTCATATTACCGTCAAAGGCTCCTCTGCACGTACCATATAGCCCTTTCGTTCCATTCCCTTCACTGTATATTGTATCTGCATGCACTTATTTTTTTTCCCTTGGCGCAGCGTTCTCCTTCGTTTCTTACCCTGCCTTGCCCATAGGTGCAGGGACGGCGGTGGTGGTGGTGATAGTGGTTGATGGGATTAGTGGTAGTTTTGATGGTTGTGTAGGAGAAGGAAGAGAAAGAGGAAAGGAAGAAAAAATAGAGGAGTGTAAGATGGGAAAAGAAGAAAGAGTAGAAGGAGGGAAAAAAGAAAAAGACAAGGAATGGAAGAAGAAAAGGGCGGGAGGAGGAGGAGGAAAGGAAAAGGGGAGTGAAAGGAACGAAAGGAAGGAAAAAAGAGGAAGAGGAAAAATAAGGAAAAGAAACATAGGAGGAAGAACCTGAAAACAAGGGAAATAACAAGAAAAAAAAGGAAGGGGAAAAGGAAAAAAAGGAAAACAGAAGGAACCAGAGGAAAGGAGGGCGACGAGAACAAAAATGGAGGAGGAGGAGGAGGAAAAGAAAAATAGGAGGAAGAACAAGAAAACAAGAGAAATAACAAGAAAAAAAAGGAAGGGGAAAAGGAAAAAAGGAGGATAGAAGGAACCAGAGGAAAGGAGGGCGACGAGGACAAAAAGGAGGAGAAGGAGGAGGAAAAGAAAAATAGGAGGAAGAACAAGAAAACAAGAGAAATAACAAGAAAAAAAGGAAGGGGAAAAGGAAAAAAGGAGGATAGAAGGAACCAGAGGAAAGGAGGGCGACGAGGACAAAAAGGAGGAAGAGGAGGAGGAAAAGGAGGAGGGGGGGGGGGGTAGGAAGGGCCACAAGGACAACGCAATGTGAGAGTTACAATGTTCGTGCTTGCGGGACATTCCTGGAACACATGACTTTTTATTTTATTTTTATTTTTTATGCATCGCTTCATATCTTTTCTTCTTTTCCTCCCATTTTTCATTTTGTTTTTCTGATGTTGATATTTTTTTTCATTTACTTCCTTTTTCCTCTTGCGTTGATATATATTTTTTCTGTCCCCTTCCGTTCCCTTTGATGTCAGGTAGCGAAGATCTGATGTCCCCCCCCCCCCCTACCTACCTACATCACTATCCATGAATTTATCTTCTAATCTTTTTTTTTTTTTTTTTCGAATGTGAGTATCTGCGAGTCGAGTAAGATCAGATTTAAGTCTGGTGAGGTTTGATGTTAGGTTTGGTTTGGTAACATCAGGGTTGGTATGATGAGGTTTTGTTAGGGTTTGGTTAGGTTAGATTAGGTTCGATTTGGTTGGGTCAGGTTAGCTCATCTGGTAAGGTTTTATGTTAGGTTTTGTTAGGTTACATCATGCTTGGTATTAAGTCTAGTTGGGTCAGGTTTTGATAAGGTTTGGTAAGGTTAGATTAGGTTCGATTTGGTTAGGTCAATAGGTCAAGGGTTATTTGGGTTTCGTTGGGTTTGGTTATCTCAAGGGTTGTTTGGGATTTCTTTAGTCTGGGTAGGTCAGATTTGGTTAGGTTAGATTGTTACGTCACGATATGTTATGTTAGGTCACGTTTAGTTAGGGTTATTTAGGTTAGATAAGGTTCGATTTGGCTAGGTCAGGTTAGGTCAAGGGTTGTTTGGGTTTGGTTAAGTTAGGTTATCTCAAGGGTTGTTTTGGATTTCCTTAGTCTGTCTGGTTAGGTTAGATTGTAAGGTCACGATATGTTAGGTTAGGTCACGTTTAGTTAGGGTCATTTAGGTTAGATTAAGTTCGATTTCATTAGGTCAGGTTATCTCAAGGGTTATTTGGGATTTCTTTGGTCTGGTTAGGTTAGGTTAGGTTAGGTCAGATTAGATTGCGTTATGCCACAGAGTCTTGTCCCAATAAAACAGAAGGGAGTGTTTTTATGACGTCGCCAGAAACCCTCGGTCTATTTGATTCTCTCTCTCTCTCTCTCTCTCTCTCTCTCTCTCTCTCTCTCTCTCTCTCTCTCTCTCTCTCTCTCTCTCTCTCTCTCATTGTCTAAAGTTTTTGTCTTATTTTTGAAGCTTGTGTACTAATCTTAATGTCTCCCCCCTCTCTCTAGTTCCTCCTCTCTCTTCCTCCTCTTCCTCATTCTCTTCCCTCTTCTCTGCCTCCTGCTTCTCTCTTTTTTCCTCCTCTTCCTCCGCTTCTCCCCTCGCTTGTCACCTCTCTCATCTCAAACTGCAGACGTGTATCTTTTTTACTCCGTATTCTCTCCCTCCCTTCATTGGCCCCTCCCTTCTCCAGGCCCTCCAGTCTGCCTCGCTTCCAGGAGCCTGCCATCGCCCCCTTCCTCCCTACCCAAGCCCCTCCCTTCCTCCCCCCTGACGCACTCGCCAAACCTCGTCTCCCCCTTTCCCCTCCGCCGGTCCGCCGCCCTGCCGTCCCTCCCGCCTCCCCTCGCCGACAGAGCAGCAGCCGGGAAGTTCCTCAGTCTAGCAGAACGCCGGCTAGTGAGAGGTGCGTGTGTCTGTGCTGTCCCGCCGTGCCGTGTTGCGCTGTGTGTGCCGCGTCGGGCCGCCCCTCCCCTGCACACACACACACACAGACACACTCATTCACCAGCCAGCCACAGGGTAACGCCGGCGCCACCAAGCCCAGGGGGTGAGGGTCTTCTCTCAGGTCAGGGGCACTTCGCAGGGGGTCGCCGGGTATTGTACAGCTGTGGGGTCGCTGGGGGACTTTGGATGTGGGTGAGGGACTTGTCAGGAGTTGCATCTCAATCTTCACTCCCCCGGTGGTCCTTCAGGGAGTCTCAGGGGGTGATGTTAGCCCCGTGGTAACCCCCGAAGTGCCCCGTCTGGCCTGTCTGAGGGGACCGGCTCCTCCCTGGGGCGGGTCGGCGTCCCATATGTGGCGTGCTGCTTTAAGTGTCGTGGTGGTGATCGGCTCGTAGCGTGGTGGTGGAGCAGCGGTGGTGAGTGGTGGGGGTGGTGGTGGTGGTGGTGAGGCTACTCTTGTTGTTGCTGGTAATACTTCTGTCTGCTTTGTGGAAGGGGGCGTGATGAGGGAAACGGGGAAGAAGGGGAGGAGGGAAACGTGGGCGTGGAGGCGGAGAGGACAGACCAGACAGGGATGGCAAGGAAAGGGAGGAAAGGGAGGAGGCAAGGCAGGCAGACAAGCAAAAGGTCAGGTTCTCTTCACCCGGTTTGCTGGCTGGTGGTGCCTCTGCCGGCGTCTGGCTGTGGCTCTGCTTGGCTCTCGCGCCCCGCCCTCCTCCTCCTCCTCTTCCTCCTCACTCCTATCCCGCAGCTCTAAATACCTGTTAGCATTGGGTCAGTAACGTCTCTTGGTCACCAGAACACAAGGGAAGAAAAATGACCAGCAGGACTCACCATTCTAGAGCAGGCTATCGATTTGTTTCCGTCTGGCCCTGGTGAATCAATAAGAGAGAGAGAGAGAGAGAGAGAGAGAGAGAGAGAGAGAGAGAGAGAGAGAGAGAGAGAGAGAGTATTTGTATAAGAGCGAGCGTGTCAGGGGTGGATGGAAGGAGATAGAGAAAGGGGGAGAACAAGTGAAGAGAGAGAGAGAGAGAGAGAGAGAGAGAGAGAGAGAGAGAGAGAGAGAGAGAGAGAGAGAGAGAGAGAGAGAGAGAGAGAGAACAAGGAGGAGGACAAGAAAGACTATCACGATGGGAAGAAGAGGGAGAGGAGGAGGAGGAGGAGAAAAGAGGAAGAGAAAGAAGAGTCGGAGGAAGAAAAAGGAAGAGGAGGAGGAGGAGGAGGTGGTGGAGGTCGAGGTGGAGGTGGAGGGGAAGGGAACCACGCCTCACCCTGCCTCCACCTACCAACCCTCCTCCTCCTCCTCCTCCTCCTCCTCCCGCCCTGCTCGTTTTATCTCACCGCCTCCACGCTATCGACTGCACTGCGGTTCTTGACTTGTGAGTGTCCGGCCCCCAGTGAGCAGGCGGGGGCGGCGGCGGGGGGCGGCGACGGGGGACTGGAATGACTGCTGAAGAGGTGGACTGTCTGCTGGAACGACTGTCGGGGTTGTGGAATGGCTGGTGAAGTGGTTGTTCGGACTGTGAATTGACCGGTTGTGACTGTCGTGGTTGTTAAGTGACTGGTTGAGGTGTGGAATGACTGATAATGACTGTTGGGGGTTGTTAAGTGTCTGTTTGAGTTGTGGAGTGATCGGTGAGTTTGTGGAGTGGTTGTGGAGTGACCGGTTGTGTTGAGGAATGACTTTTGGGGTTATGAAGTGACTGCGAAAGGTTGGGAGTGACTGATAAGGTCGGTGGAGAGGTGGGGGGGTTGTAGAGTAACTGGTTGGATTGTGGAATGACTGGCTGAGGTAGTGAAGTGACTGATGAGGTACTGAAGTGACCGCTGGCATGACTGATGGAAGCGGTTCTTAATGAGTACTTAATGACTAGTAGAATGATATGAATTGTGACTGATGGAATGACTGGCTCAACGGTCTAATAATTAATGACTGGCGG
Organism: Eriocheir sinensis; assembly: GCF_024679095.1. Classification (NCBI taxonomy): domain Eukaryota; kingdom Metazoa; phylum Arthropoda; class Malacostraca; order Decapoda; family Varunidae; genus Eriocheir; species Eriocheir sinensis. The sequence goes on along the minus strand of NC_066535.1, from coordinate 13,403,844 downwards.
CTCAATTATCTGCTGGAATGACGGACGAGTGGAGTATCTTGTAGCATAACTGATGATGAGGATGAGTGGAATATGTGCCGCAGGGAGTAATCGATGACCAGTGGAATGACGTGGGTTTCGTCAATAGGAGTAACGGGATGACGTGAGTGGATGAGTAAAGGAATGCGTGAAGAGTAGATAACTGATGACTGGTGGAATGATTGGGGATGTAGAATGTAGGGACTGAAGAAGAATAGCTAGACTTAAGGTTGATAAGTGGTGGAAAGAAGAGGATGTGGAAGGAGGGTAATAAAAAGTGGATGATTGGTTGATTTAGGTGGAATGATTGAAGGTGTGAGAGTAGGGAATGAAGAAGGCTGATAAGTGGTGGAAAGAAGAGGATGTGGAAGGAGGGTAATAAAAAGTGGATGATTGGTTGATTTAGGTGGAATCATTGAGGCTGTGAGAGTAGGGAATGAAGAAGGAATAGCTAGAATTAAGGTTGATAAGTGGTGGAAAGAAGAGAATGTGGAAGGAGTAGGTGGAATATAGTGGATGACTGGTTGATTTAGGTTTACATAAAGGAATGTCTAGGAAATGAGCTAAATTCTTGACTAGATGAAGAGTTTATGAAAAAGACTATTACCATCAGAAGTTTTAGGGAAGAAAGAGGGGAAAGACGAATCTGAATTATCTTAGAACTCGTCAAACAAATGGAATGACCTCACTTGACAAACTTGACACTAGAATGAGTAAAAGAAAAAACAGAAATGACAGAGCTGAAGATAGGAAAGAGGAAATACGAATCTGAACTATCTTAGAACTCGTCAAACTAGTGGAATGACCTCACTTGACAAACTTGACGGTAAAATGAGTAAAAAAGAAAACACACAGAAATGACGCAGCTGAAAATAGATGAAAAAAGGAAATATTCACTGCCATTTTAATTCATAGGAAACTGAGGACTTGATTTACTTAACATTGAAACGAGAAAAAAGAGTAACAACATTAGACAGAGAGAAAACACTATAGCTGGTAGGAAAATCGATACACACCTTTCTATTCTAACACCAGGCATGACGAATTATTAGACAGAGAGAAACACTATAGCTGGTAGGAAAATGGACGCACACCTTTCCATTTTAACACCAGGCATGACGAATAATTAGACAGAAAAAACACTATAGCTGGTAGGAAAATGGACGCACACCTTTCTATTTTAACACCAGGCATGACGAATAATTAGACAGAAAAAACACTATAGCTGGTAGGAAAATCGATACACAACTTTCTATCTTAACACCAGGCATGACGAATTATTAGACAGAGAGAAACACTATAGCTGGTAGGAAAATCGATACACACCTTTCTATTCTAACACCAGGCATGACGAATTGACCTCCGAGAGAGACAGAGAGAGAGCGCCAGCCGGTGTTGAACTGACGGAATGTTTATCAGAGAAGCGGAAGCAAGGAAAGGAAGCAGTGTTGGAATGGCTAAATAGAGAACGTGAGGGGGGCGGTGGAGAGGGGGGGGGGGGCACGAACCGGTTCGAGCCAAGAAGTCGCCGAGGTATTGATAAAAACATTCCCCCTCTTCCTCTTCCTTCCCTTTAAAACGTTCCCCCTCTTCCTCTTCCTTCCCTTTAAAACGTTCCCCTTCTTCCTCTTCCTTCCCTGTAAAACGTTCCCCTTCTTCCTCTTCCTTCCCTGTAAAACGTTAGAAGCGAATCGATAGAGCAAAAGAAAATAAAAAAGGAAACGTTATGTCTTCTGCACAAATAAAGGAGAGAGAGAGAGAGAGAGAGAGAGAGAGAGAGAGAGAGAGAGAGAGAGAGAGAGATAAGTGAGTTGATGAGTGAATTGCATGGTTATTGAATGAGTTTGGATGAGTGAATGAATACATGCATGAATGAATATATTGGTGTGTGTGTGTGTGTGTGTGTGTGTGTGTGTGTGTCGATAAATGGATGACTGGGTTAAGTGGATTGCAGTGATTGTCTAACGGATTTAACCATGCAAGGAGGAAGAGGAGGAGGAGGAGGAGGAGGAGGAGGAGGAGGAGGAGGAGGAAAAATCAGAAGAAAAAGAATAGTTGTAGGAGAAAGACAATTACGAGAGACGAAGCTGAGAGGAGGAAAAAAGAAGAAAAAAAAAAAGAGGAGGAAGAAGAGAAAGAAAAAAACAGACAGGTACATTGGGGATCTCTAGTTGAGTGTTCTGTTCGAGTTGATGGCTGACAAATGGATGAGAAAATGGATGCGTTGGGGGGGGGGGGGCGTCGAGGGGGAGGAGGGTGAAGTAGGGAGTGAAGGCAGGGTGGCAGGTGGAGGTTTCATTAGTCAAATGGAAAAGATAAAAAGCTCGGGGTAAATAGGCGAGGAGAAGGAGGAGGAGGAGGAGGAGGAGAAAGATAACGAGTAGGAGGAGGAGGAGGAGGAGGAGGCTGTTTGGTAAATGAGGAAGGAAAAAAAATATATACAAGAGCAAGGAAAGGGGAAATAGATGTTTGTTGGTTAGTCAGAGAGTAAAAAGAAAGAGATGGGAGGAGAATATGACAGGTGATAGTAAATAAAATGTGATGTTGTTAGTAAAAAGGTGATGATGTTAGTTAAAAGGTGATGTTAGTTAAATGGTGATGTTAGTTAAAAGGTGATGTTAGTTAAAAGGTGATGTTAGTTAAAAGATGTTGTTAGTTAAAAGGTGATGTTAGTTAAAAGGTGATGTTAGTTAAAAGATGTTAGTCAAAAGGTAATGTTAGTTAAAAGATGTTGTTAGTCAAAAGGTAATGTTAGTTAAAAGATGTTGTTAGTCAAAAGGTGATGTTAGTTAAAAGGTGATGTTGTTAGTTAAAAGAGTGACGTTGTTAGTTAAAAAAAAAGTGATGTTAGTAGAAATGTGATATTGTTTGTTGAAAAGTTATGTTGTTCGTAAAAAGACACCAGGAAAGGATAGATAGAAAAAGAGAGAAAGAATAAAATGAAATAACAGAGGAGGAGAAAGAGCAAAATAAGAGACCATTTGAAGAGAATGACTGAAGAAAAGTTATTAAAGGCAACGATGAGTGATTTATTTTTACTATTGTTTCTGATTTTATTATTTCATGCTTGTCTTCTTTGTCACTGAGTAAAAGGAGGAAGAAGAAAAGAGATGTCGTACTTAAGTGATAGAAAAGAATACTAAAGGGTCGTAGTTAATCTGACAAAAAGAAATATGAAGAAAAGACTGTCGATAGTAGTTTGTTTGTTTTTTTTTGTTTTTTGTTTTTTACAGCAAAGGAGACAGCACAAGGGCACAAAAAAAATAGAAACAACATTAAAAAAAAAAGCCCGCTACTCGCTGCTCCTGAACGATTATAAGCATGATTTTTGTGTGTGTGTGTTTGTTTGCTGTTATAACTCATCAACAGGGGAAGAAAAAGGGAAAGAAAAGAAAGAGAATCCATCCCAATTAATAATGCAAGAAAAAGAGGGAACAGAAGATAATTACTTGATAGAAGACAATAAAAAAAGAT
>NC_066535.1:13295352-13397852 GCF_024679095.1 Eriocheir sinensis | reverse complement strand
AACGTAACGTATCTAGGCTATTTTTGTACGTGGGTTTAGCGTCGGTCTGTTTATTTTGCTTACACACACACACACACACACACACACACACATTCATGCATATATACACACACAATCTCTCTCTCTCTCTCTCTCTCTCTCTCTCTCTCTCTCTCTCTCTCTCTCTCTTTCGCATAATTACACTTACAGGTGATCAGCGAAGGTGTAATGACAGGGGTGATGATAGGAAAGAGGGGAGATAGGCAGGAAAGGGGGATGAGAAAATTAATGGAAAGGGGAAAGGGTCGTAGAGTGCACAGGAAAAAGAGGAAGGAGAGGAAGGAAACCGCAGTGGACAGTATGGGAGGTAGGGAGATGGGGGAGGCATGAGGGGAGGGGAGACAAACAGAAAAGGGGGAAAAGAGGGAAGGGAGGATGGAAACAGTAGTGGACAGGAAAAGGGAAACGTCAGAAGGAATTGAGGGGGAGCATGAACGAGAGAGAGAGGGGAGGAAGGGAAACTCAGGAAGGGAATGCATGAAGGGGAAATAAATAAAGGATTAATATCAAGCGCATGGAAGGAAAAGGAAGGGGAAGGGGAACACTGTAGCATGACTGGGAAAAAAAAAAGACGGAAGGGAAAGAGGTAGAGGGGAGCTGCATGACGGTGAGAGAGAGAGAGAGAGAGAGAGAGAGAGAAAGAAAGGGGTACACAGTATTACATAACGAGGAAAGGGAAGAGTTGGAGGTCTGAAAAGAAAAGGGAGGAGAGAAAAAGGCAAGAGGAAAACACGGGGTAGAGGGGACACCACAAAGATTGATGGAATAGGGTAAACAAAGGGATAAAAATAGGTACATTGCCTTACATGACGAGGAAAAGGGATGAAGAACGGGAGAGAGAGGGGAGGAAAGGGGGACTGCATTGGTGAGGGGAAGCGAGTTGAGAATGATGGAAAAGGGTACACAGAGGGAGAGAAATAGATACACTGCCTTTTTTTTTTTCATTATTTTTTTATATGCCCTTGAACTGTCTCCTTTGCTGTAAAAAAACAAAAAAAACATGACGAGGAAAAGGGATGAAGAACGAGAGAGAGAGAGAGGGAAGGGAAGGGAGAAAGAAAGGGAATACCAAAATGAGGGGAAAAGGAACACAGAATGATGGAATAGGGTCAACAGAGGGATAAAAAATAGGTACACAGCATAACATGACGAAGGAAAAGGATGAAGAACGAGAGAGAGAGAGAGGAAAGGGGAGGGAGAAAAAGGGAATACCAAAATGAGGGGAAAAGGAACACAGAGAATGATGGAATAGGGTCAACAGAGGGGAGATAAATGGGTACACAGCATAACATGACGAGGAAAAGGGATGAAGGACTGGAGAGAGAGGGGGAAGAGAAGGGAGAAAGAAAGGGAATGCCAAAGTGAGGGGAAAAGGAACACAGAGAATGATGGAATAGGGTCAACAGAGGGATAAAAAATAGGTACACAGCATAACATGACGAAGGAAAAGGAAGGGTTGAAGGACTTAGAGGGGAGGGAAGGGGACGAAGAGAGGGGAGAATACTTAAGTGAGGGGAGAATAGGCCCCATGTCCCCGCTCCCCCTTCAGGCACCCGATTAGAGGGGAGTTTACCTGCAGAACGAGGGGAGGGTCTGCAGTCAAGGTGAGGGGGGAAGGAGGGGAAGGGGAGGGGAGGGGCAGGTGGGTGGGTATCAATACGTGACTCTCCTTCTTGCGCCGGCCTCTGCATGGCGACGAAAGAGAGCAATGACCCTGCTATTACCCCCTCCCCCCGCCCCCCCCCACCCCCCTACCCCTCTGCCCGGCTTGCCCCTCCCTCCTTCCTTTCCTCTCCTTCCCTCCTGCAGTCTGTCTTGCCTTGCCTCACCCTCCTCCTCCTCCTCCTCCTCCTCCTTCTCCTCTCTCCTTTTCCCTCCTTCCCTTCTCCACTGTCTTCCTCTCCGCCTTTCCTTGCCTCCTCCATTCTCTTTTCTCATGCCCTTTTCCTTCTTCCTTTCACCTCCATTCTTCTCCCTTCTCTTCCTTCCTTCTTTCTTCCTTCTACCGCTTTCTCCCTTCCTTTCTCTCCCTTCTTTCCTTCCTCTTCCACTATCCTCGTCACCCCCTGCTTTTCTCCGCCCTGTCCCTTCCTACCTTCTTCCTCCTCCTTCTTCTTCTTCCTCCTCCTCTCTTCCCCCCTCCCTTCCTCCTCCCTCCTTCCCTCCCTTGCCCTAGTCACGCAAGTCCTGCCTCAACATTCCTCCAGATAAACATAGCATTTCCTCGTCTAGTCTGTGTGTGTGTGTGTGTGTGTGTGTGTGTGTGTGTGTGTGTGTGTGTGTGTGTGTGTGTGTGTGTGTGTTTTCTTTGGGCTTGCTTCTCCCTCCCTCTCTCCCTTTCCTCCCTCCCTCCCTCCTTTCCTCCCTACCTCTCTCTGCTCCACCCACTTATATGGATCAGCTGCTTTTCTTCCCTCCACTTGCAGGTTTTGTTTGCCTCCACCTTTCCACCTCCTTCTCTTTCTCTCTCTCTCTCTTCCACTTCGGTCTTTTCTTATTTCCCTCTCTTTCTTTATTCTCTCTTCACCTTCTCTTCGTTTCCGCTACCTCTTTTTTTCTTTTTTCTCACTTTCCCTTTCTCATACTATCCCTTTTCCCTCACTTTCCTTTTCCTTTCTTTACCTTCTCATCCACTTTCTCCTACTTACCCTTTCTTCCTACTTATTTCTCTCTCTCTCTCTCTCTCTCTCTCTCTCTCTCTCTCTCTCTCTCTCTCTCTCTCTCTCTCTCTCTCTCTCTCTCTCTCTCTCTCTCTCTCTCTCTCTCTCTCTATCTATCTATCTATATCTATCTCTCTCCCTCTCTTCCCCTTATTTCTTTTATTTCCTCTCGCCTGTCTTGCCTTTCGTCCTCTGCTTTTCCCCTTTTCACTTTCCATTATCTCGTCCTTTTCACCCACCCACCTCTTCCACCAGCTATTTCCGCCCCCTTCCACCCCTTTCGTTTCCCTCAAAATTATGCATTGGGTCCTTCCCTTCTCCTTCCCTCTCTTTCCCTCTCCCTCTCCTTCTCCTTTCCACGTCTCCCTTTCTTGAAACACCTCCTCCTCCTCCTCCTCCACCCTCATCCACCTTCCTCCTCTCCCCTCCCTGCCTCCCTCTCCCTTTCCTCCCCCTGTCTCCCTTCCTTGAAACACTGCATACGTCCACCTCCCTCCCTACTCCTCTCCACCCCCAACTCCCCAACCCGTCAATAACTCCTTCTTTAATGCCCCTCCTTACCTCCCTCTCCCTCTCTCTCTCTCTCTCTTCCGCCGCCCCTTCCATTCCTTTCCTCAGGTAGGCAGGCAAGTAGGGTGGTCGAGCTCCCCTGCCGAGGCCAAGGACACTTTAGTTTGATTCATTTCTGCACGAGGGGAATGGTCTTGTTAGGGCTGCGGGGGAGACTCACCTGTGTGTATACCTGGCGATCAGTGGGTGCAGGAACAGGTGCTGGATATTCGTGTGTGACCCCGCGACTCTGCATATACTTGTTGGTTATGTGTGTGTGGGTGGGTGGGTTGGTGGGAGAAGGTTGTGTGTGTGTGTGTGTGTGTGTGTGTGTGTGTGTGTGTGTGTGTGTGTGTGTGCGCGCTGCGCCACTCCCCCCTTCTCCACAAGCCAACGGGTTCGGGCACGTGACGGCGGCAAGAAAATTGTTCCGCTTTACTTAATCCCTTGTGGCCACGCCGCCGCCGCCGCCGCCGGCTCGCCTTACCCGAACTTGCCGGAATTTGGAAGTTTTTTCATGAGTGTATTTTTCGGGGCGGCATTAAGATTTGGTATCAGCATTTATATTGTTTGCCGGAGCCGCGCCGGCTTGAGACGCGCACGGCCACGACGCCACTTTGGCCGCGGCTCTGAAAGGAAACTTTTTAACGACGTAACACAAGGTTTCTATCGCAGTAATGTCGTTTTAAGCTGCCTCGCGTGACCCCTAACAAAGTTACCCTCAGTGTGGCCAAGTTTATACGACCCTCTGTGCTGGACGCCGCCAAGGCCCCGCTCCGTCAAAGCACCGACGGGGCCCGACGCTGTCAATGCGGCGCCCAGACATTTTTATGCGGCGACGAGTCCCGCGTTTGGCCAGGGCCCGACCGTGCGGCTCACTGTATTGGAGAACTTCATAGATTTGTCTCTTCCACTTGTTTGTGTTCGTGTAATCTGATGTGAGTAACTCCCGGAAGGCCAGACGACATGAAGGGGATGTAGCGGTGGAGCGAAACCGTGTGTGTGTGTGCGTATGTGAAAGTCTGTATGTCTGTGTCTGTGTAATTATTATCAGCCTTTGCACATGTACGTTTCCTTGTATGTGCGCAGCGTCGGCGTCCTTTGGCGGGCCTTGAGGAGTCTCCGCTTTGCCGCCTGGAGAGATAAGAGGCGGGGGGAGCGACGATAGGCAGAGAGAGAGAGAGAGAGAGAGTGTGCGTGTGTGTGTGTGTGTGTGTATCGCGAGGAAAACGTCATCCCACAAACCGCACAACCTCCGCGCGTCCTTCTCGCCCGTTGCGCCTTCTGTCTCGTCGCGGGGCCGTGAATCACCTTCCCCGCCTCCGCCACCGCCGCGCCTCAATCTCGTAATTTCCCTCCCTGATGCGGAATTTCCCTGTGTGTGTGTGTGTGTGTGTGTGTGTGTGTGTGTGTGTGTGAAAGGGAAAGGATAGGAGGAGATTTTGTGTGTAGAAAGAGAGGGAGGAGGAGAGGATGCAGAAAAGAGAGGGAAAAGAGGAGAAAGAAGGGCTGCGGAAATAGAGGATGAAAGGGAGAGGAAGGGGAAGTAAAAATGTGTTGAGGGAAGAAAAAAAAATTGAGGCATCATGTAATGGTATAATGTTCCCACACGTCTTTTTATATACATTTGTCCTTGTTAGTTGTTGTTTATTGGACTCTCAGCGCGAAGAGAATTTAAGTTTTTTTTTCTTCTCGTTTTTACTGTTATTTGTGGTTGGATTAGTTTAAGACATTATAAGACATTTACTTTCTCTTTTTGTGTGTGTAATTGTCGCTCATTATGTCATGGTATTTATTTCTTATTCAGTTCTTACTTCTGATGTGTTTTTTTTTTTTTTTTTTTTTTTACTCTTATTTGTGACTGGCTTATTAGCAAGATTTTGATACATTTTATATACTTTCTCTTTTTTTTTGTGTTGTAATTGTCATTCATTTGGTTATGGTATTTATTTCTTATTTAGTTCTTACTTCTAATGTTTTTTTTTTGTTTGTTTTGTTTTATTAGTCAGGAAAGAGTGCATAACTTTTTTTCTTCATTTTCATTAATTTGAGACAATTTATATACTTTCTTTTTTTTCTGTGTTGTAATTGTCATTCATTTGGTCATGGTATTTATTCCTTGTTTAGTTCTTACTTCTAATGTTGTTGTTTTTTGTTGTTGTTGGTCACGAAAGAGAGAGCATTTATATATTTTTACATTGTCGAGCATTAGGTCATGTTTTTTTAATTTATTTTTTTATCCCCTACTTTTAATTTGTTTTGTTCTGCCTTGTTTTGTTTATTAGTCACGAAAGAGTGTGCATAACATTGTTTTCTACATTTCCATCAATTAACCTTTCATCAAAATTTCTCTTTTTTCCCCGTTTCGTAATATTTTCTCCCCGTGTAGTTAATCATCAAGGTTATTGTTGTTGTTGTTTTTCCTTATTGTTATTGTATCATATCCACCTTGTCACTGTTATCTAAAGGTCATGTTTTTTCTTTCCTCTGAGCCTTTGAATTTCTGTGTTCTTAGTCACTGCTTTCATTTTATTGTTTCTCTTCTTCTCGTTTCAAATATTTTCCACGATCATATTTTTGTCCAGTATATTTTTTTGTCTCACTCATATCTAAAGGTCATATTTGTTTTTCCTATAAGGCTTTGAATTTGTGTGTTCTTAGTCATTTCTTTCATTTTTTTTTGTTTCTCTTTTAAATATTTTCCACCAAAATTTTCTTCGGTCATTTTTTCTTCCCACTCATCTGAAGGTCATAATTTTTTTCATATAAGGTTTTGAATTTTAGTGTTTTTACTCATTTTCTTCATTTTATTGTTTCTCCTTCTTTTAGTTTCAAGTATTCTCCACGATCTTGATTTTCGGTCATTTTTTCCACTCATTTAAAGGTCATTTTTTTTTTCTTATAAGGCTTTGAATTCCTGTGTTCTTAGTCATTTCTTTAATTTTATTGTTTCTCCCTCTCTTCGTTTCAAATATTTTCCATGATCTTGTTTTTCGACCCCTTTTTCCACTCATTTAAAGGTCATATTTTTTTTTCTTATAAGGCTTTGAATTCCTGTGTCCTTAGTATTTCTTTCATTTTATTGCTTCTCCTTCTCTTCGTTTCAAATATTTTCCTCTGTCATTCTTCCGTTCGCTTTACCGGTACATTACACATTTTATCATTTATAACAAACAAAAACACCGCATTCATCAGGGTGTATTTCTCATTCTCATTTGTATGTATATATATTAACCCACATACTTCTCTTTGTCACGGAGAATAAACCTTTGTGGCCACATTTAAATATTTTCCCCGTCATTGGTGTTCAGGGGCAGGCAAACACCATTATTTCTTTCTTTCCTTCAGTCAGTCAGTCAGTCATCGGCATTTTTCGGGGACACACACGCTCTTTATGTTTATTTACGGAAGGTGCGACTCAGACCCGACCTTGAGGGAGCGTTGCGGAGCGTTAAGGAAACCGATTCGCGGAGACACGACGCATTTTTCTCCATCATGTGTAAAAAGGAGGAATTGAGGACTGTTTGGCCGGGGAGGAGGGGGAGAGGGGTGGGGAGAAGGAGGTAGGAGGTGATAGGGAGATGGTGAAGGGGGAGAAGAGGCTGAGAAGGAAGGGAAGGATGAAGGGAAAGGAAATGACTGTCAAGCTGAAAATTACTGGTATTAGTGTGTATGTGTGATTTTCCACTTGTGCTTGTGTGTGTGTGTGTGTGTGTGTGTGTGTGTGTGTGTGTGTGTGTGTGTGTGTGTGTGTCCCTCGTTTTCTGTGACTTCTTTCACTTCCTGCTTTTCCTTTTTCTCCCACTCTTTTTCCTCCTCCTCCTCTTTCTCTTACTGGTATTTCTCCTCCTTTTCCATATATTTGACCTTCTCCTTCTCCACCTCCATTTCATCGTCCTCCTCCTCCTCCTCCTCGTCTTCTTTCTCTTCTTCCTCCTCTTTTTCTTTTTTCCTCCTTTTTTTGTGCGTGTGAATGTCACCGTCTTGCTCGAGTTGTATTATTATCATTGTTATTATTATTTTTCTTATTTTTATTTTCCTGGATCCCATATTTTTTTTTTGAAGGCGAGGAGGAGGAGGAGGAGGAGGAGGAGGAGAGGAAGGTCGCGTTTCCAATAGATCTTTTGCGCATTTCCTGCCGTCAACATTTTTTTCTTCGATTTTTTTTCTTCTCGTCTCTTTTTTTTCTTCTATGTCACGCTTTATTTTTCTTGAGGGTCGTCACATTTTCTCTTCTTGGAATTTTAGGCGCAATGATTTTTGTCTGTCTGTCTGTATGTATGTATGTATATATGTATGTATGTATGTTTGTAAGTATGTATGTATCTTTCTTCTTACTGTCTGTGTGTGTCTTTTATCTTACTCACACACACACACACACACACACACACACTCTCTCTCACAGGAACACAATAACAACAAAAGCACACACACACAACAAACAGTAATTAAAGTTAGTGACTCACCATGGCTTGCAACACACACACACACACACACACACACACACACACACACACACACACACACACACACACACACACACACACACACACACACACACACACACACACACCTGGCATAACATAGCGAATTCCTCTTAGCACCAATTTCCTTCTTACTCACCGGATACGAGAGAGAGAGAGAGAGAGAGAGAGAGAGAGAGAGAGAGAGAGAGAGAGATTGGCTCATTAAATTCTTCTTTATTCTTGTTTTTCTTGTTTTCCTTCAATTCCTCGCTTTCTTTCTTATCTCCTCTCTCCTCCTCCTCCTCCTTATCCTTATCCTCCTCTTCGTCATCTCTGTTATCCTCATTGTCTTCCTCAGTTAATCCTTATTCGTAAACTTCCCTCATCTTCCTTCTCCTCCTCCTCCTCATCATCATCATCATCATCATCATCATCATCATTTTTCTAACTTTGCTGACGATGACGATGACCAAGACGAGGACGAAGGAGAAGGGGATTGCGGTAAAGGACTGTCACCCACCACCACCACCACCACCACCACCACCATTGTCGTGTGTCGTCACCATCACCACCACCACCATCACCACCACAAGGTCGTCGTCACCACTCCGCCAGAACGCCAGAACACTCAGGGGCGTGAAATTTCTCTCTCTCTCTCTCTCTCTCTCTCTCTCTCTCTCTCTCTCTCTCTCTCTCTCTCTCTCTCTCTCTCTCTCTCTCTCTTTTCTCTTCTTTTCTCCTCTCTTGTTTTCTCTTCTCTTCTCTTTTTCTTCTCTCCTCTCCTTTTCCTTTCTCTTCCTTTGCTTCCTCTCCTCTCCTCTCCTCTCTCTCTCTCTCTCTCTCTCTCTCTCTCTCTCTCTCTCTCTCTCTCTCTCTCTCTCTCTCTCTCTCTCTCTCTCTCTCTCTCTCTCTCCCCCCCCCCGTGAAATTCAATAATGTTCTTAATGGTGATAGTGACGTGTGGTGGTGATGGTGGTGATATTTAATGGAGTTTTCGTTAATGGTGTGCTGATGGTGGGTGGTGATGGCGGTGGTGACTGATGATGTTGGTGCAGTAGTTTCATTTTTTGTCACTATTTTTTATTTTATTTTAGTATCAGCTTTCTTTATTTTCTTCAGTCTCCTCCTCCTCCTCTTCCTCTTCCTCCTCCTCCACCATTTTCTTCTTCTAAACCCTTTCTTCTTTGCATGCATAGGAAAAACTGTTAACCTCGTCTTATTATTCTCCTCCTCCTCCTCCTCCTCCTCCTATTTCTCCTTCTCGAGCCATCCATCATTGTGACAAACTTCCTTCAGTAGTAAGTTCGGAAGCGACCGACTCACTTAAAGAAACTCGCATCGATCTTTACCTCGTTGCGACAAGGGCGAAATGAACGCTCCCTCTCTCCTGCAGGTCACAGAGGGAACGGCCTGCGAGTAGACTAAATCACTAAAGTAGAAGGCCGGGGTTGTTATAAGCTAAAAGGGTTGTTATTGCCTCTTTATTTAAGTTTACATACATTCGTGATTCATCCTTCTTTTCGTCCTCCTCCTTTTCCTAAGTCCTCGTATTCTAAAAGGTTTCTGTTCGTTGTTCATTCAGGTTCTTCCATTCATCCATAATTCGTCTTCCTCGTCCCCCCGTTCGCAATGAAAAGGTCTGCTCATTTACGTCTTCATGCATTCCTCTATTCCTCCTCAATCTCCTCCTTTTCCTTTGTTAACGCCATCTAAAGTGCTTCTGTTGCCTGTTTCTTTAGTTTTCAGCCGTCTGCGCTTCTTACTCCTCCTCTGCCTCTTCCTGTTCCTCGTTTCCAACTCTCCAGTATCAAAAGAGGTCTCCGTTTCCTTCTCTTTTATGTGTTTCCATCTCCTCGTCCTCTTCCTTTCCATTTTCATTCCTCTCCACAATCCAAAGACTTCGCCGTTTCCTTCTCTTAAGTTTCCTCCTCTTCTCCTTTTCCTCCGTGTCCACCTCCTTTTCCTCCCCCTATGCCTCTACAGGTGGGGCGGGGCAGGTGTTGAGTGGCGCTAAGTCCCGTGAAGGGCAGGGAAGACGCCGTGTAGTGTGTTGTAGCAGCTGCCGGCGACACTGACGGATGTGTGTGTGTGTGTGTGTGTGTGTGTGTGTGTGTGTGTGTGTGTGTTCTTTTGCTTATGTAATGAATCAAACAAACACAGTAGGTATGCGTGTGTGTGTGTGTGTGTGTGTGTGTGTGCGCGTGTGCGTGTGTGTGTTTCTTTGTAAGCGTTCGGTGCAGTTAACTTGTTTGAAGAGAGAGAGAGAGAGAGAGAGAGAGAGAGAGAGAGAGAGAGAGAGTTGTAATAGAACACTAAAAGTCATCTTCGTCATCGTCATCTGCAGCTCCTCCTCCTCCTCCTCCTCTTCTTCCTCCTCCTCCTCCACTACAGCAAAACACAAAAATAATGGCAAGCTGAACGTGTCTCCATTACAGAAATATGAAAATTCGTAACAATTTTTGACAGCTGGCGGATAAAAAGGAATGAGGAAGGAAGGGGAGGAGAAGGAGGAGAAAGCGTAAGAGAGAGAGAGAGAGAGAGAGGAAAGAAATGGAAGAAGGGGGGAGGGGGGGAGGGGGAAGGGGGGAGGTGTTGTGGTGGTGGTGATTTGGTGGTGTGGTGTTAAATTGAATGACTGTGGTGGTTGGTTGCGTGTGTGTGTGTGTGTGTGTGTGTGTGTGTGTGTGTGGTGACAGGTCTCGTTAGGTAACTGTGTGTGTGTGTGTTTTTGGTTTTTCTTAATGTTGTGGTCGTCTTCCTCTGCTATTTTCTTCTTGTTTTCTTCTTTGCTTCTTCTTCTTTGTCTTCTTTTCCTTCCTCCTCTTACTTCCCTTATGTTTATGATATTTTGGTCTGTGTTTTCCTTTCTCTTCTTATTTTTTTTTCTTTTCTTCGTGTCCGTCTGCCTTTTTCTTCTTTTTCTTCTTTGCTGCTTCTTCATCTTCATCCTCTTCTTATTTCCCCTTCTTTTCTTTCTCTTCTTTATCTTCTTCCTCCTTTTTTTTCCTTTTTTTCCATTTCCTTTTTTTAATTCATATTTTTTTAGTGGAATATTTAAAATTCGTTGATATGATCTGTGGAATTATTATTTTATTTGTGTCATTATTTACTACTACTACTACTAATAATAATAATAATACTTTACGATGGGTTGTGGCTGTAGTAACATTGTATAAGACGCAATATCTGGCCGCACTAAACTCCTTGTGGTCATAAAGTGCGCCGTTGTTACTTAAGAATTGTGGTCAAGTGTGTGTGATTATTACTATTATTATTGTTATTATTGTTATCATTATTATTATTATTAGTGTTTTTGTTGATCTTCTGGTGGTTTTCTAAGGTTGCTGCCTACTACTACTACTACTACTACTACTACTACTACTCGCTGCTGTCTGAAGGCAATCTTGTGGTCATCTAAGCCGCTATTAACACCTCCACCACGCCTTAAAATCTCTCTTTACACACACACACACACACACACACACACACACACACACACACACACACACACACACACACACACACACACATGCACACGCACCTCCACGCACGTACACAGTCACGCACGCTCACACACGCATGCACACACGGGGTACAGTTGCGTGAAATTAATGAAATAATACGAAAGATCTGCTTGTTCGCTATCCGTCTTGGCCCTAAACGGAATGCGGTGGAGAAAGACTCGTTATTGATGTTTGCGAAGATTGGGTGTGGCTGAGGAGGAGGTGGTGATGGTGCTGGGGGTGTGGGGGGGTGGGGGGGGGGGGGAAGATATCTTACGAACCATATCACGTACAGTTTTCTTAAAGGGCGTGGCAGTTGGTGGGGGAGGAGAAGAGAAAGAGAGAGAGAGAGAGAGAGAGGAGGCATGGGTTGAGGTGGGTGTCTGGTCTGGTCTCGTTGGGGGCCGGAGAAAAAAACCTGAGAAAATTTTGTTTGGAGAGGAAATATGTGGGCGTGAAGGTTCTAGTGGTGGAGTTAGGGAGGAAAGAAAGAAGGGAAGGAGAGGGAGAAGTTGATGAGAGGGGAAAAAATGGCAATAGGGGGAAGTTGAGGAGTTTTGAAGAGGGGGACGAGAAGGAGGAAGAAGGGGGGAAGATACTTGAGTGGAGTGGAGGAAGGAGGTGTTTGGAGTGTTTAGAAGAGAGGGAGAGAGAAGGGAGATGAAGGGGTTAACGAGTACAGGAAGGAAAGAAGAAAGGGAGGAGGAGTCTGAAGAGTTTGCTGTGAAAGAAGATGATAGAAGAACGAATAAAAAAAATGGGTTTACAGTATGACAAAAAAGGGATGATATAGAGGAAGGAGGAAGAAAAGATGATAGATAAAATGAGGAGGAGGATGGATGATAAGGGGGCAGGAGGCTTTAGAGAGGATGAAGGGAGGATGAAGAAGATTAAAGGTAAATAAAGGAAGGAGATTGAAGTTGTCTTAGGGAGGAGAGAAAAACAGTGGAGGAGGAGGAGGAGGTTAGCAAGTGGAAGAGGAAAAGGATGAATTGATGAAGAGAGTGAAGGGAAAAAACGTTATTGAAAGTTAATAATGATAGGTGAAGTTGATTAAGGAAGAAGAAAGAAAAAAAAGATGTGGAAATTGGGAAGATTATGAGGTGAAAGAGGAAGGATATGAAATTGATAAAGAAGATGAAGGAGAGAAGGTAGAAAAAGAAGGGTTAAGAAAATGATAGAATGATTACTATTAACTTGAAGGGGATGATAAAGAAGGGATTTGGAATATCTACGAAGGAAGAGGAGGAGGAGGAGGAGGAGGGAGAAGGAAGAAGGGGTAAGGAAAGGCCGTAGAGAGAGAGAGAGAGAGAGAGAGAGAGAGAGAGAGAGAGAGAAGGGGGGGAGGGGGTGTGGTTGGGTCTGAGCAAATGTGAAGTGAAGTGAAGTGAAGTGAAGCGGGTTTTGACGTGACTTCACCTGCTTCCTCTACACTTCTTTTTTTACTTACACTTCATTTTTTTATACCCTTATTTTCCTCATATTCTTCACCCTTTCTTTCTCTCTGACCTTCCAGTTTTTTCTCCCTCCTTCCTTCCCTCCCTTCCATATTTCCTTCCTTCATTCATTTATTCATTCATTCATTCCGTCGTCTTTACCTTCTTTTACATTCTTCATTTTTATTTTTCCTTCCCCTCCTCCTCATCCTCCTCGTCCTCGCCATCATTATCCTTCCTCCTCCATCTTCTTCTTCCTCTTCTTCTTCTTCTTTTTCTTCTTCTTCTTCTTCGTGTAGCGAATAGCGGTGAGAACATTAGTAAGAACATTAGAGAATGTATGAAGAAGAAAAATGTTCGGTTGAGATGGTGGTGGTGGTGGTGGTGATAGTGGTGGTGGTGGTGGTGGTGAAGCGGTGGCCTGAAACGTGATGGGGGGAAGACTTCGACCCCCACCACCACACCACCACCTCCACCACACCCAACATCACCACACCCATAACCCCCCTCCCCCCTATTCCTCCCCCGCCTTCAAATAATGACGTTTCAAGTTCTTGTATTCGTTATTCTTTTATTTTATTTCTTTTTTTATTTCTCTCTCTCTCTCTCTCTCTCTCTCTCTCTCTCTCTCTCTCTCTCTCTCTCTCTCTCTCTCTCTCTCTCTCTCTCACGTGCCTTCCCGTTCACCTCCCTCAGCGGAACGGCATGTGTGTGTGTGTGTGTGTGTGTGTGTGTGTGTGTGTGTGTATTGGTTGTTGCAGTAGTAAATACCTGACAACCGTAATGTGCGTTCTGGTACACTACACACACACACACACACACACACACACACACACACGAGCATTCATTTTGTTTTCTTCGGGGGCTTCGTCATAGGAAAATGTGTGTGTTTGTGTGTGTGTGTGTGTTTGTGTGTGTGTGTGTGTGTGTGTGTGTGTGTGTGTGTGTGTGTGTTATTGATGTTGTTGATGCCTTCATAAATTACACGGCACGCCAGCTGTTCGTTTATTAATAATTCCACTGTAATTGAATTCAACATTTGATCACCTGGAAAGTCCCTCCTAATTGAATTTTGTCTGCCATTTGAACACATTAAATCAAGTGGGTTTTTTTCTCTTTATCTATCTATCTATCTCTATCTATCTATCTGTCTCTATCTATCTCTATCTCTCTATCTATCTACATTTAGGAGCAGTGAGTAGCGGGCTTTTTTTTCTTATTTGTTTCCTTTTTTTATGCCCTTGAACTGACTTCTTTGCTGTAAAAAAAAAATCTATCTACCTATCTGTCTATCTATCGTTATTTTTCTTTTTGTTGTTATTCCCTTTACTTCGCTTCCTATTTATTACTCTTTCCATTAGCATCTCTCCCTTCCTCTCTCCCCTTTCTTCATTCCATCCCCTTCCTTCCCCTTCCCTCCTTCCCTCGTTCACCTATCAATCCCTTCCCCATCATAATTATCCACCCCAAAACACCTTCCTACTTCTCCCCATTCCTTTTCCCTCTTCCTTCTTTCCCCATTTCCTCCTCCCTCATCCCCATTAATTATCTTCCCCATTTCCTTTTATCGTCTTTGCTTATTCTTCTTCCTATTTCCTTTACTTCTTTTTCCTTTCCTTTTCCTTCATTCCCTTTCCTTCTCCCTTCTTCCCTCTTTCCTCTCCCTTCCCATCACCTTTCCCTCCTTTTTCCTCTCCCTTTCCATTACCTCCCACTTTCCTTTCCTTTTCCTTCATTCCCTTTCCTTCTCCCTTCTTCCCTCTCTCTCTCCCCTCTTCGTTTTCCTCTCCCTCCTCATCTCCTTCCCCCCCTTCTTCCCTTTCTTCCATTCCTCTTCCTTCATTCCCTTTTCTCTCTTCTCTTCGTTTTCCTCTCCCTTCCCATCACCACCTTCTCCCTCTCCACCCTTCTTACCTTCCCCCTCCTTCTTCCTCTTCCTCCCTATCCCCTTCCCTCCTTCTTCCTCTCCTTTCCCATTACCTTCCTATCCCTCCCCTTCACCACCTTCTCCCTCTCCATCCGTCTTACCTTCCCCCCTTCTTCCTCTCCCTCCCCATCACCTTCCCCCCCCCTTCTTCCCCTCCCTCCCCATTACCTCAACTCCCTCTTCCCCTTTCCCAGAAGCATCACGTACGTCTCGCACTCTGAACAGGTGACCACAGCAATGCCAGTCTGGTGACTCACTCCTCCTCCTCCTCCTCCTCCTCCTCCGCCTCCTCGTTCTCCTACTCCTCCGCCTCCTCCTCCTCCTCCTCCTCCTCGTTCTTCCTTCCCCTCCAGCGTATCTTTCTCCTCCCGTCTCCCCTTCCTCCTCCTCCTCCTCCTGATCCTGCTGCTCCTCCTGGCGTCTTCCTGTTCTCTTCCTGTTCCTCATCTTCCTCCTTTTTCTCACACGATGCCCTCCTCCTCCTCCTCCTCCTCCTTTTATCCTCTTCCGCTCATGCTTATCTTCTTCCCCCCTCTTCTTTAGTTATCATCATCATCATTATCATCACCACCTTCTGCTTACTTCCTTATTCGTATTCTTGTTTTTTTTTCTTTATAACTTCTATCCTTATCTCTCTCTCTCTCTCTCTCTCTCTCTCTCTCTCTCTCTCTCTCGTACCGGTAACAATGATCGGAGACTTGGCGGAAATAAATTTAGCGATCAGCGGAGGAAGAAATTGATTGGCGGACTCTAATCATGGCGAGTGGCGTCCCCCGAAGTGAATTAGCCAATGACGAGCGAGACACCCGAGTGGCTCTCCTGATTGGCTGATTTGAATGCGCCTTCCCACACGGTGATTGGCTGGCCTGATTGTGTCCATTAGGGTAATAACGTTTTTTTTTTATTCTTTTTTTTAGGGGCTTAGTTTTTTTCCTATTTCTTTCTCTTTCTCTTTTTTTTTCTTTCATGCATACTACATTTTCTGACCCTCCTGCCCACCATGTTACCCGTGTGTGTGTGTGTGTGTGTGTGTGTGTGTGTGTGTGTGTGTCACGGTTTAATTGCCTCTCGTTTTTCATTAACTTTCGTATGAATTAATGTTTTCCGAATGAAGTGGTGGCTGTCAAACCTTTTTATTTTATTTTTTTCATTGTGTCTATTTTTTTTTTCCTTTTGTCTCGCTTCCTCATTCATTCCGTGGTTCGGTTCTCATCGATTCGTTCGTTGTTTCGAGTCATCAAAGTTCACGCTAAAACCTTGAACTTTCCCAATGATTTTCTCTCCCACTTCAATTTTTTCTTCAATTCTATTTTTCACATTTTTTCCCCCATTGTGTTGGTGAAGAACTTTCCCTAAAATACTTCAAACGTCTCGAGCGGCCCCTTTCACTGTTTCATGGTCTGCTTCACCGTTTCACATGAGGCGGGTTCGGTGGTGTCTCACTCGGCGCTTCACAACTATTTCACGTCCGCAACCCGCCACGTCACCTCGGCTAACAAGAGATGAAGTGTGTTGGAGTTATGAGGGAGAGAACAGAAGAGAACCAAAGGGATAGAATGGCTAGGAGTGATGGAGACGGAGTGAGAGGAGAGAGGAAAGGAGAGTGGGAATAGAAGGGAAGGAAAATGAAGGAAATGTAGGGATTGTAAGAAGAAGAGGAAAAATGTGAGACAGAGAAAAGAAGAGAAGAAAAATGAGATAGTTAGAAATGCTAGGACTGATATACGAAAGGGTTAGAGAAGAAGAATGAGGAAAGAGTGATAGGAATAGAAGATTGTAAGGAGAGGAAGAGAAGCAGACGCCGAGAAAAGAAAAAAAGAAAAGGGAATAGAAAAAAAAGGTTTGATTTCTGAAAGGTTGAAAGGAGGCGAAAGGAGAAATAATAACCGGGATAGAAGCGAATGGCAAGATAGTAACAGAGGGGAGGAAGGAAGGGTTAAAAAAAAAGGTATGAAATGGAGGAATAGTAAAGAGAAGAGGAGGAGGAGGAGGAAGGGAGGATTAGAGGAGAAAGAAAGTCGAGTGGGGTGAGTCAGTCATGCGCGAGAGGATATTTTCATACACAATTAAATCAGCACACAGGAGAGAGAGAGAGAGAGAGAGAGAGAGAGAGAGAGAGAGAGGATAGACTGAAATGCGAAAACACACACACACACACACACACACACACACACACACACACACACACACTTTCACACGCTTGAGGCAATATAAATAATGAACTCACAGTCGACAAGGACAAACAGATCCTATACAAAACCAGGAGGAAGAGGAGGAGGAGGAGGAGGAGGAGGAGGAGGAGGAGGAGGAGGAGAAGACTTGCACATTTCTGAGTCAACAATAGAAAAACAAGAACAAACTAGTTTCTGTTCCTTTTCCCTGTACACACACACACACACACACACACACACACGTATTTTCCCTGCATTTCCTTCCATTAATTTTCTTTCCTCTTCATATTTTTATTCTTATTTTTTTCATGGGTTTTTTTTCTCGTGTTTAAAGGGTAAAGGTTATTTTGGGGTCAGTACAGCATTTTTACTATTCTGTTTCGTGTGTGTGTGTGTGTGTGTGTGTGTGTGTGTGTGTGTGTGTGTGTGTGTGTGTGTGTGTGTGTGTGTGTGTTCTATTCAGCCTATTCCCACTTTCGTATTCTCTTTCATGTTTTTCACTCACACTTTTTCATATTTTTTGTATCTTTTTACTTTCATGTTGCTATCTATTTTTTTATCTTTTTTCCTCTGAGATTTTATTCGTTTTCATTTTTTTCCTTTGATTTTATTCGCAACCGTGTCGTTTTTTTTCCATCTCCTGCTCTTCCTAATCCTTTTACTGATATACTCCCCTCCTCTTCCTCCTCCTCCTCCTCTTCCTTCTTCTTCTCATCAGTATTTTTTCGTCCACTTCTCCCTTTCATCGTTCGTATCTTTCATCTCCCCTTCCTTTCATCCCTTTCATATCTCCTCCTCATCGTCTCCTTTCCCTCATACTCTTCCTGCTCCTCCGTTTCTCTCCTCCTCCTCCTCCTCCCAAGAACTTCCTGCTTGCCTAACGTACGATAATCACAGGAAGGGTTTGTTTACATTATCTATAGAAAGTGTCGTACAGTATATGTCATTTTGCCTTCCGCTTATTCCCTCTCCCTCTCCTCCTCCTCCACCTCCGCCCCTCCATTACCTCATCCCTCATACCTCACCTCACAAGTCATCTCCGGTTGACGCATCACGGAGGGAGGGAAGGAGGAAGGGAGGGATGGAGGCAAGAGGTTAAAAAGGTGGGATTGCATCATTGTGTCCTTATTATCTCTTCTATTATTACCAGTGTTGTTGAAGCCATTTTGATTTTTTTTTAACTTTATTTTTCATGTGTTCTCCCAAGCTTTCTTTCTCTTCTTTCTTGGACGTGTGTTGGTGGTGTGTCACTTTTCAATTTTTTGTTTTGCTTTCTTGTTTTAATGTTTTCTTTTTGTGTTGTGTTCTGAGTCAGCGAGGGACCAGAAAACGGCGTTGAGGTCAGAGGGTCAAACAAACTGAGTGATGCAAGATTGTTACTGGTTTTTATTATCATCATCATCATCAGTAGTAGTAGTAGTAGTAGTCTAAGAAATTCCGTCATGGGCTATTTATTTTTTCTTTAATATTACGTGACTGTCTGTGTAAAATGGTGACTCTCGAGATTAGTTTATTTTCTTACCACGCTTTTTCCTGTCCCGTTCTCATGGTCTGTTTCTGCTTGCTCTCTCTCTCTCTCTCTCTCTCTCTCTCTCTCTCTCTCTCTCTCTCTCTCGTTTTTCTAGGAGGGGGTGAAAATGATGCGTAGGAGGAGAAAACGAGAGAGGAAGATAAAAGAAGAGGAGGAAGAGGAGGAGGTGCAAAGGGTTGAATCGTCGAGTCATTCACAAACTTTGCCTGAAAAGAAACGAAGCTAATTAACGAACGGAAACAAATAAATACTTTCTCTCTCTCTCTCTCTCTCTCTCTCTCTCTCTCTCTCTCTCTCTCTCTCTCTCTCTCTCTCTCTCTCTTACCATTTTTCTTCGTTTCTTCTTGTTTCCCGCGAGGCTTAAAGTTCTTGACGGTTGCGTTATTTTGTGTGTGTGTGTGTGTGTGTGTGTGTGTGTGTGTGAAAATTGAGGGTCTTTCGTACGCTGCTTGTTGAGGAAAATTTTAAGAAGAAATGTTTTGGTGAAATGGTGGAAATTTCGGAACTTTTCTTCTTTTTTTTTCGTTTCTTCGCTAGTTTCCCCCCTGAGAGTTTGCTTGCTCTCTCTCTCTCTCTCTCTCTCTCTCTCTCTCTCTGTGAATACCTTGCATGCAATCTCTTCTTTTCTGTTTATTTATGTTTCTTGCTCTTTTTAATTTCTTTCGTAATAGTTTTTTGTGTGTGTGATATATATTTTGCACAAGGAAAAGTGATGTTTGTTGTATATGCCATTCTTCTTCTTCTTCTTCTTCTTCTTCTTCTTCTTCTTCTTCTCGTCCTTGTTCTTCTTATTATTATTATTAGTGGTCTTCTTTTTCTTCTTCTTCTTATTATTATTATTATTATTGTTATTATTATTATTATTATTATTGTTATTGTGGATTCATAATTACTCTCCATGCGTGCGTATCGGTAATCTATCCAGCTTTTATTATGGGAGAAATGTTCAATCACTCAGCCTTCATTATATATACATTTTTTTCCATTGTTTATTTTGTGCGCCCATTGTAATTTTCCCCGATGAGTTATAATGCGCCATCCGTGTTCCAATCACTCATCTCTGAAACATTTGAATCACGATGCTAAAAGTTTCTCTGCGCCCTGACCGTCGGCGCCCGTAATTCCTCCGATACTACGAGTGTTTTCATATTCCGTAACTGTGGTATTGTAATTCATGTTAATGGTTGTTGTATTGTTGATGTATGGCATGTAATATTTTTAAGAGGGGGGGCGTATAGTATTTGGTTTATACCTTTTAATGGGAGGGAGGCGTTTATTTATCATTTTTGTTTTCTATTTATTTATTTTATTTTATTATTGTTATTCTGGAGGGGGGGTAAGAGGCCAAATGTGTGTTTTTTTTGCATTATTTTTATTAGGGGGCGGGTTTTTTTCTTTTTTCAGAGGGGGACGTGAATTTCAAGTATTTTCAGAAGCATTTAGGTATTTTCTCAATTTCTGGGAGGGGTGACATGTTTTTTTAGGGGGATATGGGTTTTCCTTTTATATTTTTAGGGGGAATAGATTAGATTACCTTTTATACATATTTTATCCCGGCTTTGAAGTCATGAAATATTATAATGGCTTCAATGAACGATGCGGGTGGCCATTATTTGAAGCGTATTCGGTGATAAATTTGCCATACACTGCCTTTTCCAGTACATATAAAGTTCTTCAATATATATTCAAAATCCCAAATCATAAGTATATCAGCATCTCACTAATCAAACCTTCACCAGTACACACAAGCCAGAAAAAGCAGAATAACAGACGGACACAAACACACAAACACACACTGAGGCG
The DNA here is from genome assembly GCF_024679095.1 of Eriocheir sinensis. Taxonomy (NCBI): domain Eukaryota; kingdom Metazoa; phylum Arthropoda; class Malacostraca; order Decapoda; family Varunidae; genus Eriocheir; species Eriocheir sinensis. Next base: position 13,377,767 of record NC_066535.1, on the reverse strand, counting down.
AAAAAACAAACACACAAACACACACTGAAACGCAAAAACAAGCACACAAACGCAAAAACAAACACACAAACACACACTGAAACGCAAAAACAAACACACACAAACGCAAAAACAAACACACAAACACACACTGAAACGCAAAAACAAACACACAAACACACACTGAGACGCAAAAACAAACACACAAACGCACACACTGAAACGCAAAAACAAACACACAAACATACACTGAGGCGCAAAAACAAACACACAAACACACACTGAAACGCAAAAAGAAACACACAAACACACACTGAGGCGCAAAAACAAACACAAACAACCACAAACGCACAAACCAAAACACTCAGCATTTTCACCATTTATTTTCCCTCAAATTTCCCATCTCTACCCCCCCCCCCAAAAAAATCCTCCGGGAATATTCTTAATTCTCGGAAACTCCTCTAAAGCAAGGAACGAAAAAAAAAAAAAGAACGCGGTAAACATTTCCCGCAACTTGTAAAAAAAAAAAAAAAGACGGACGAACTTCCAATTTCCTTTGTCCAATCGGGAACCGCCTTTGTGCTGCTGCCTAGGGGGGGGAGGGGGGAGGGGGGTAAAGTGGGTGAAGGGGTAAAAGATTGGTTCTAGGTCTTGAGAGGATCAGTGCCTTTGGTCAGCGCGGCCCCGGGGAGGAAGGGGATTGGTGGTGATGGTGATGGTGATGGTGGTGGTGGTGATGGTGATGGTGGTGGTGGTGATGATGATGGTGTGGGTAGTGATGGTGATGATCGAATGAGTTATACATGTGATGGTTATAATGATGATAATGATAATAATAATAATAATAATAATAATAATAATAAATGTCATTCCCTCAGTTCGTTAATACATTCTCCTTGACACTAACGGCATTGATTGGGAGGGTTTTATTATTATTATTATTATTATTATTATTATTATTATTATTATTATTATTATTATTAATCATCAAATATTTAAAGTAGGAAAATGTAAAACTGGAAAAAGAATCCGTGTGTGTGTGTGTGTGTGTGTGTGTGTGTGTGTGTGTGCGCGCGTAAACGGAGAATCATCTGTCTCGTAATACTCACAAAATACGTTCCTTTGCATGTTAAACCGAGCACACACACACACACACACACACACACGCAGCAGATGCCGCGGGGTAATTACAATCGTTGGGGTTGGGGTCCCGTAGCCAGGACGGGCCGTCGTGTCGAGCACCTGCCGCGCTGCGCATCCTGGACCCGGGACGATGTTTATGGCCCGGAGACGCACGCACGGAAGAGAGAGAGAGAGAGAGAGAGAGAGAGAGAGAGAGAGAGAGAGAGAGAGAGAGAGAGAGAGAGAGCAAAAGATAACATGTGGTTTCGATGCATGACGGAGATGTGGAAAGGAAGAGAAGGAAGGAAAGGAAGGAACGAAAGGATAGAAGGAAGAACGGAAGGAAGGAAGGAAGCAATATGTCTAATTTACCACCTTTTTTCTTCCTTCCTTCCGCCCCTCTTCCTCTCCTCTCCCCTTCCTTCTCTCCTTCCTTCATCCCGCCCATTTACCTTTCCTCCCGTCCTTCTTTCTCTCCTCTCGCCATCTTCTCATCCTTCCATCCTTCCTTCATCTCGCCCATCTATCTTTCCTCTCGCCCTCCTTCCTATCCTTCCTTCCTTCCTTCATCTCTATCATCTACCTTTCCTCTCGCTTATCTTCCCTTCCTCCCTTCCTTTCCTCTCGCTCCCTTCCATTCCTCTCCCCCATCTTCCCATCCTCCCTTCCTTCTTCCCGCCCGTCCAACCTTTCCTCCCGCCCGCCGTGATCACCGCCGTCTACTTTTTATTCAGCCCCAGGGAAGGTTGTTTTTTCTTCTTTTTTTAGTAGTAGTGAGTCACCGCTCTTGTCGCGTGGTCAGGGGCGTGGCGGCGCGCGAGGAGGGGTGGGGGGTGCAGGGGATGAAGGAAAAGGGGCCAAGGGTAAGGGGAAAGCGGGGAAGGTTAAAGTACGTGGTCTATATGCTTTAGGGCGAGGTGGAGGTGGAAGGGTGTAGCTGCGCCGCGTGGTGTCTGGTAACAGTGTCGAGGGCGGGCCTAGGCGAGGTCTGTTTGGTGATGCTATTAATAGTAAGGCACTTTATTATTTTTTTTACGGTAATGGAAGCAACTCAAGGGCAAAAATACATAAGTAAAAACCCCGCTAATGAATAAATAAATAAATAACAGCTCGGAACTTTATATTTGTTAGTAAATTAGACGCGTACTTATCACATCTACCCTTCCCCTCCCTTCCCTTCTTCCTCGTTCCATTCTCCTCCTTTATCATTCCCTTCTCTTTCCTCTCCCTCTTCATCTCTACCTTTCTTTTGTTTTATTCTCCAGCCCTCTCTTCCCCTTTCTCTTTCCTGGTTTCCTCCTTTTCCTTCATTCCCTCTTTCCTTCATCCTTAATACCTCCCTTCCCTTCCCCTTTCCCTCTAATTAAGTTTACCTGTATACTTAATCAGTCGTCTTAATAGATTAGTCACCTGTATGTTGTAAGCTATCAAAGGCGCGTCCACTCGATATAAATAAAGACTAAATTCTCTAACTCTTCTTCCTTGTCGTAGCTTTATATTTCTTGAGAGAGAGAGAGAGAGAGAGAGAGAGAGAGAGAGAGAGAGAGAGAGAGAGAGAGAGAGAGAGAGCATTCCCACTTGTTTAAAATTCTCCTCCCTTACCGAGATGGAAGTTAGATAATCATTCATCCGAGCCAACAGAACACACACACACACACACGCACACACACACAACCAAGCATGAGTTAGTCCTTGGAGATATAAAAGATGGAACAGCATTTGAGAAGGAGATAGACACACTTTTTAATACAAGACATTCCTCATTAAAACAAAAAGTACACCGACCCACTATTATGACATTTAAAAAACCCTTTCATACAATAGATAAAGATACAGAAGTTACCCCTTGGAATATTAATAAAGAAAATGGGATACCGTCATTTATAGTCCGAGAAAGGCTTAGATTCTTCTTTTAAGGGATTTCTAAGGAGGATCGAACTCTTTTTTACCCTCGCCACGGAAACACAGACGTCATAAAGTCCTTACCTGGAAATTCTAAGTGAGTGCGAGTTAATTAGTGCGTCCCTTCCACCTGTGTGAGTTAATAAGTGGGTGAGCGAGTGAAGAGGAGCCTCGTTCTTTCCAATAATTGATGACCATTGAGCGAGAAAGACAACAACACGACGAGATTGGCCGTGTTTTGCCCTGAGAGAGAGAGAGAGAGAGAGAGAGAGAGAGAGAGAGAGAGAGAGAGAGAGAGATGAGTTCGAGTGCTGCCTTCCTCCACACACACACACACACACGTCGAACTAAGCGTCATTAATATTAACCAGTACATTAAATCGGAAACAAGTTATAAGATTCTCCACGTCGTCGGCACAAGACAACCAACCGCGCGCACTCACTCACGCACGACAGATAACACAGACTTCCCCAACCCAACCCAACCCAAGAATCCCCCTACCCAAGTCTCCTTCAACCCAAGCCTTCCCCCAACCCCATCCTCCCCAACCCAAGCCTATACCCAAACCCTATCCTCACTCAACCAAGCCAACTCTAATCCAAGTCTCATCAACCCCAAGCCTCACCCAATTCTAACCTTCCCCCACCCATTTCTCACCCACCCCAGCAACTCGGCGCTTCCCTCCCGGACGAGAAGACAAATGTAGAGATGAAGATAGTGTTATTGAGGGACACACAACCTAGCTACCTGGATTTATGGACGCAATAGTGGGAGGGAAACGAAGGGAAGGGAAAGGGAGGGAAGGGAAGGACACGGAAAGCGAGAGAATTAATGGACGGACATATTGGTAGGTGAAGATAGAGGAAGGGAGATTAGACTCACAGACAGAGGCAGATTGACGGAGAGACAGATGGGGAAGCGAGATGAAGCCACACGTAACAACGAGACTGACAGACAGACAGATGGAAACACAGACACACACACAATCAAACAAAGCGAGAGATATACCAAATAAAACACGTTGAGAGAGAGGGAAAAAAAAAAGAGCTAAAGAAAGAAAAAAATCGTACTGGTTAATGGAGGCAAAGAGAGAAAGAGAAAGACAAGGGAGAAAAAAAAACAGCGAAAGTGAAAAAACTAAAAAAAAAAAAAAAAAAGAGTAATACGACAGGTGAAAGGAAAGAGCCGAGGTAACAGACAGCGAGACAGACAGACCAACGAAGAGGCGACAGGTGCGAAGTAAGGAAGATAGACCGACAGACAGACAGCCACAGTCACTCACGTCTCACGCTGCGGAACAGATATGAGAGAGAGAGAGAGAGAGAGAGAGAGAGAGAGAGAGAGAGAGAGAGAGAGAGAGAGAGAGAGAGAGAGAGAGAGAGAGAGAGAGAGAGATTGGTAAATAGTTTCTGGTTGCATTAGATTAAGGGAAGGATTGATAAGGTAAAGGAAATAGATAAAGAAGAGAATGGGGAAAAAAAAGGGGGAATAAAGAGGAGACTATGGGAGTGATAGAATGATTTTGAGAAGAAGGGAGAATGTGGGAGAATGATTTTGAGAAGAAGGGAGAATGATTTTGAGAAGAAGGGAGAATGTGGGAGAATGATTTTGAGAAGGGAAAGGGAGGAGGAAAGAGGAAGGAAGGAGATTTTAAAAGACTCGCCCATAATTTTGGTGATGTTAGTTAGGGCCGAAAACCGAATGATGTTTGTGTATATTTTTTTCTTATCTCGATGTTGTGTTGTGTTTTTTTTATAGATGATTAAGGCGAAGGTAAGAAGAAAGAGGAAGGAGGGAGAAGATTTTAAGGGTGGGAAGGAAGGAGGGAGAACGAATATAAGAAGAGGGAGGGAAGGAGGAAAGAGGAAGGGGGGAGAATGATTGTGAGACGAAGGAAGGATGGAAAAGGATTGTAAGAAGGGAAAAGGAAGGAGAAAAGAGGAAAGCGGGAAGAGGGAGAATGATTTTGAGAAGGAGAAAGGAGGAAGGAAAAGGATTGTAAGAAGGGAAAAGGAAGGAGAAAAGAGGAAAGCGGGAAGAGGGAGAATGTTTTTGAGAAGGAGAAAGGAGGAAGGAAAAGGATTGTAAGAAAAGAAAAAGAGGAGAAAAGAGGGAAGAGGGAGAGGATGGATTTGGATTTCATTTCACGTAAACTCCCTCAAGAAAAATGTTGTACCAGCCATCCTCCCCTGAGCGCGTGCATACACATACCAGGCACACCGCGCATTCCACCGTGAAGAACATTATACCACCGAAGAAGAGAAGGCCACACCAGACCATACCACAACACACCACCCCGCATCATCACACTACACCAGACTGCAGCACCACACCAGACCGCATCACACCACCTTGAATCATCACACCACACCAGACCATACCACAACACACCACCCCGCATCATCACACTACACCAGACTGCAGCACCACACCAGACCGCATCACACCACCTTGAATCATCACACCACACCAGACTGCAGCACCACACCAGACCACCTCACCATACCACCTTGAATCACCACACTACACCAGACTGCAACACTACACTACACCAGACTGCAACACTACACTACACCAGACTGCAGCACCACACCATACCGCATCACCACACTACACCAGACTGCAGCACCACACCAGACCACCTCACCATACCACCTTGAATCATCACACCACACCAGACTGCAGCACCACACCATACCGCATCACACCACCTTGAATCACCACACTACACCAGACTGCAGCACCACACCATACCGCAACACCACACTACACCAGACTGCAGCACCACACCATACCGCATCACCACACTACACCAGACTGCAGCACCACACCAGACCGCATCACCACACTACACCAGACTGCAGCACCACACCAGACCGCATCACCACACTACACCAGACTGCAGCACCACACCAGACCACATCACACCACCCTACATCACCACACCAGACCACATCACACCACCCTACATCACCACACCAGACCACATCACACCACCCTACATCACCACACCAGACCACATCACACCACCCTACATCACCACACCAGACCACATCACACCACCCTACATCACCACACCAGACCGCATCACACCACCCTACATCACCACACCAAACCACATCATTACACCAGACAACATCACCACACCAGACCACTTCACCACACTACATCAGACTGCAGCACCACACCAAACCACATCATTTCACCAGACATGACCACACCAGACCACATCGCCACACTACACCACATACCATGTAAACTTACACCCCAAACAACAACAAAAATAACAACAAAATAAGAGAGTAATAACAATAATAATAATAATAATAATAATAATAATAATAATAATAATAATAATAATAATAATAATAATAATAATACAACTTGAACATAACCGTGACAGATCCCAAAAAAGATTCACATTAGGAGGAGGAGAAGAAGGATGAAATGGAGGAGGAGGAGGAGGAGGAGGTGGAGAAGGACGAAGAGATGGAGGAGGAGAAGGAAGAGGACGAAGTAACAGAAGACCAAGAGAACACACACACACACACACACACACACACACACACACACACACACACACACACACACACACACACATTTGGGAGTCCCTTTGGTGCCGGAGAAGCAGCGAGAACGAGAACGAGGGCGGGAGCGTGAATGCATTATCGTGAGGGAACCGAGGGATTTACCGCGAGATATTTTGGTCTTGCTTGGGGCGCTGAAATACCGGGAATCGCGGTTTTGGGTACCTGGCGGGCGGGCTGACTGGTTGGTTGGTTGGTCGTCTGATTGGGTGACTGGTTGGTTGATTGGGTAGCTGGCTGGCTGGCTGATAAACTGGCTCTCTGGCTGGTCGAATATCTGGTTGACTGGCTGGCTGGTTCGGTGTCTTTCTGGTTGGTTCGTTGGTTGACTGGTTGACTGGCTTGCTGGTTTCCTGACTAGCTGACTGGTCGATGAGTAGGTGGCTGGCTGGTTGGTTGGTTTGCTGGCTGGTTGGCTGGCTGGTTGGCTGGCCCCGTGTCCGCGTGGAGGGCGCCGCAGCGGATCCATAAACGTGCATCCCGACAGGTCGTTAGACAAGGGACTCAGTGCGAAAGCGCAGCGTCGTGTGAGGAGACAGAGACAGAGCGAGTGTGCGAGGGAGCGAGAGGCGCCCAGCATGTGCCTCTAGAAGACACTGGTATCGACGCGTCCCACCACCACCACCACCACCACTATCACCACCACTGCACCACCAACACCACTACCACCAACACCACCACAACCACTACCTACTACCTCCCTCCACCACAGCCACCTTCACCACTGCCGCCACTGTCCCGTCCCTCCACCACCCTTTTATTCCGTCACTCCCTCCGTGCTCTCAGTCCGGGGCGCCGGTGCCTGGCGGGCGCCCTAACCAGCTCAGGATGCTTTCTTCCTGCTGGTTCACCACGCCCTTCACGGGATGTTTCAGCACCTCCGTCAAAGGTATGTACGGGCGTGTGTGTGTGTGTGTGTGTGTGTGTGTGTGTTTGTGTTTACAATTTATGTCTAGGGGGTGAGAGGGGAAGGGGAGGTAAGGGGAGGGTGCAGGTGTGTATGTGTGTATGTGTGTATGTGTGTATGTGTGTGGGAGGGGATGATGGAGTATATAGGAGAGAGAGAGAGAGAGAGAGAGAGAGAGAGAGAGAGAGAGAGAGAGAGAGAGAGAGAGAGAGAGAGAGAGAGAGAGAGAGAGAGAGAGAAATATATATATGTATCCACCCGTTTCCACATGTCCAGCCTTATCAATGTGGCCGCGGCGTCATTGTGTGGGCCCCCCGCCTGTCCATCACACACACACACACACACGCACACACACACACGGGAGATATGAGTTTCCCTTGCTGACTCTGATGGGAGTGAATCTAAAGGACAAGGGGGAAAAAATTGCAGCAAATAAAATACACATATATCACTCTGTGTGGGCGATAAGGGGAGGGGAGGAGGGGGAGAGGAGGGGAGGCAAACTCAGGTGAAAGGGAGCATGAGGAAGGGGTTGCAATACAGGTGTTAGCGAGGGGAATGCATGAATAAGGTGAATAGTGAAGGGGAATAGTGGGGAGGGGAGGGAAATTTAGGGGATTCATTAACGTGTAGGGTGGAAGGGAAAACAAGGGAGGGGAATGAAGGGGAGGGGAGTTGCTGCACATATTATTCGCGGTTTGTGTGTTTGGGGAAGCGAGGGGAAGGGATGAGGGGCGGGTTCGTGCAGGTGAAAGCAGGTAGAGAGATGGGGATTGAGGGGATTGAGGGATAAGGAAACAACTGCAGGGGAGGAGACGGAGGAGGGATGAGATAGAAAAAAAAGATGCATGGAAAGCACTCAGAGGGGATTGTGTGGTGGGGAAGAGGAGGAGGAGGAGGAGGAGGAGGAAGACATTGAATCAGACGGTGAGGTGGAGAGACAGGGGAAGGAGAACAGAAGGGGAGGTCCAGGAGGGGAAAGTTGGGGAAATATAGTGTGGTGGGGAGGAAGGGGAAGGTGGGGAGAAGAGGAGCAAAGTGGAATCAGAGGGGAGTTGTGTGGTGGGGAAGGTGGGGAGGAGAGGAACAAAGGGAAATCAGAGGGGAGTTGTGTGGTGGGGAAGGTGGGGAGGGGAAGAATAGAGGGGGATCAGAGGGGAGTTATGTGATGGGGAAGGTGGGGAGGATAGGTACTCGAAGGGAAAGTCGGTGGTGGGGAAGAAGGGGAAGTGAAAGGGGAGGATCAAATTGGAATCAGAGGGGAGTTAGGTGGTGGGGAAGGTGGGGAGGGGAGGAACAGAGAGTGGTGGGGAAAGCAGGGAGGATAGGTACACGAGGGGAAAGTCGGGGAAATATAGTGTAGTGGGGAGAAGGGGAAGGGAAAGGAGAGGAGCAAATTGGAATCAGAGGGGAGTTATGTGGTGGGGAAGGTGGGGAGGGGAGGAACAGAGGGTGGTGGGGAAGAATGTCTTGGCATGGGGATTTAGAGGACAGCACTTTGTTAGGGGAGCAGTGCGTGGGGGGGAAGGGGAAGAGGGAAGGGGAGTGAAGGGTAGGGGGAGGGAAAGAGGGAAGGGGAGTGGTGGGGAGGAAGAGGAGTAGTGGGGAGGAAGGGGAATAGGGAAGGGGAGTGAAGGGTAGGGGGAGGGAAGGAGGGAAGGAGAGTGGTGGGGAGGAAGAGGAGTACTGGGGAGGAAGGGGAATAGGGAAGGGGAGTGAAGGGGAGGAGGAGGAGGGGGGTTGGGGGGTACACGAAGTCTCACACCAGCACACCTGAGACCCATTAGTTAATTAGTCTGTGTGTGAGGCCAACCACCTGTCCTGCCTTGCCTTTGTTTCCTCCTTTATTTTCCTTTTTTCCATATTTTTATTTTATTTTTATTGTTTTTATTTTTCTTGGTAACTTTTCTTTCATTTTTCCTTTTCTTCCTCCATTTTTTTTTCGTAGTAACTTTTTTTTCATTTAATTGTATGTTTCTGTATTTTTTTTCTTTTGTCTAATCTATTTTTTTTTTTTTTTGTATTTTCTCTCGATTTTTGTATTCTCTTGATTTCTGTATTCTCTCTCTCTCTCTCTCTCTCTCTCTCTCTCTCTCGTTTCTCCCCTTGTTTTCATCTCCACTTTGTTGTTTTTTTTTGGTTATTTTTATCGTTTTTTTATCGACGTTTCATTTTCCTTATAATTTCATTTTGTCGGCTCTCTCCCTCTCTTTCCTTCCCCTCCTCCCTCCCCCCTTTTTTCCTCCACTTCCACACCCTTCCCCTTCCTCCTCCTCCTCTTAAATTTCTTCCACTGGCCTGTCCCTTAATTTTCTGCCTGCTCTTCCTCCTCTTCCTCTTCCTCATCTTCCCCCTCCTCCTCTATCTCCCCAACTTCCTCCTTCTAACCCTAAATTTCTCTCCTCTTCTCAGTCCTTTAATCCTCCTCCTCCTCTTCCTCTTCCTCTGCCTGGCTCCACAATTTTTCTCACTTCACGTCTTTTCATCTTCCACCACCTCCACCCGCACCACCACCACCACCTCCAACCGCACCACCACCACCACTACTTATTTTCCTCTTCCTCTTCCTCTTCCTCTTCAAGTATGTTACGAACCAGACTTATGAGTATGCCTAACCTAAATATACCTAACAAACTTATTTAATATAACCTAACTTAATCTAACCTAACTTAACTTATTCCTAATCTAACCTAACCTAACTTGATCTAACCTAACTTGATCCAATCTAACTTAATCTAACCTAACCTAATCTAACCTTACTTGATCTAACCTAATTAAATATACCCTAACTTAGTCTAACCTAACCTTATCTAACCTAAGGTGATCTAACCTAATTAAATATATGTTAACTTAATCTAACCTAACTTAATCTAACTTACTTAAAACCTAACTAAATCTAACCCAACTTAATATAATCTAACTCAGACATACCTAATCTAACTTAACTTCATTCATCTAACAGAACTTAACTTAATCTAACTTACTTAAAACCTACCTCAATCTAACCCAACTTAATCTAACCTAACTCATACATACTTAATCTAACATAACTATCTAACCTAATCTAACCTATCACTAACCTAACCTAACCTACCCTAATCTAACCTGACTCTAACCTAACCCTAACTTAATCTAACCTAACCCTAACCTATCACTAACCTAACCTAACCTAGCCTAATCTAACCTGACTAACCTAACCCTAACTTAATCTAACCTAACCCTAACCTAACCCTAACCTAACCCTAACCTAACCTAACCTAACCTAACCTACGAACACCAACGGACAGCCACGTACACACACAACCAGTCAGTCGCCGCCAGCCCGCCGCCAGCCGCCAGCCGGTCTCCGCCCTTTGGTCTGTTGCCGGGGTGGGTGTGCAGGTCGGCTTTAAGGTGTAGGGAGTGGGGCGTTCGGCTGGTGTGGGCTGCGGCTCCTCGTGTAGAGTGGGGAGCATCGTGGTTGGGGAGACGAGGGGAGGAGGGGATGGGGTGTAAGAATGGGAAAGAGAAGTTTGTGTGGTGGACGAGAAAGGGGAGTAGAGGGAGAGGTTAAAAGGTTTGTAGGGAGAGAGAATGGTGTAGAGGGAAAAGAGGGAGTTTGTGGAAAGGGAGAAATAGGTGTTCGGAAGAGGAGAAATGTATAGACAAGGGAAAGTGGGGATGTAGAGAGGGGAAACGAGGAGGGATGTAACGAGGGGAAAGAGGGGATGTGGAAGAGGAGAAAGGGATAGGAAGGGAAAAGTGGGATGCAAAGAGAGGGGAAACGGGGAGGAATGTAAAGAGGGGAAAGAGGGAGTTGTGGAAGAGGGGAAAGGGAGAGGGGAAACGGGGAGGGACGTAAAGAGGGGAAAGGGGGAGTTGTGGAAGAGGGGAAACGGGGAGGGACGTAAAGAGGGGAAAGAGGGATTTGGGAAGAAGAGAAAGGGACAGAAAGGGAAAAGTGGGGATACAGGAGAGGGGAAACAGAGAAATGTAAAGAGGGGAAAGAGGGATTTGGGAAGCGGGGAAACAGGATACAGAGAGAGGGATTTACGAGGGGAAAGAGGGAGTTGTGGAAGAAGGAGAAAGGGACAGGAAGGGGAAAGTGGGGATTCTAAAGAAGGGAAAGAAGAGTTTGTGGAAGGGGAAACTAAATCCACACATAAACCAATACACCTACAGTCTTCCTTTTCCCCTCACAATATATACCTTCTCCACTAATCCACTTCCTCCTCAGCCATTACACCCTTGACAAAAAAAAAAGAATAGAGGTGTAGAAAGGGGAAAGAGGAGATAGGGGAGAGGGAGCAGAGGGGAGATGAAGAAGAGGGGAAAAAGAGAGTAAAGAGGAAGGTTAGACGTGTGGAAACTTAAAGGTCGAAGCCATCTTCAGCAGCAAAGGGAAGCGTCAAAAAATAATAAGGGCCAAGGGTGTTAGATGGCGCGGCGGAGGTGTTGTTGTGATGGAAAAGGGGATTGCCATAACAGGGAGAAGGAGGGGGAGGGCGCCTAAGGGGGGAGGGAAGATAAAGGGGGAGGGGGGGTATTTTTTCGAGAGCGCGACAAAAAAAAAAGAGAAGTGGCGTGCAGAGAGAGAGAGAGAGAGAGAGAGAGAGAGAGAGAGAGAGAGAGAGAGGGGGGGAAGATAAGGAGAGAGAGCGACAAGGGAGGAAAGAAAGGAAGCAAAGAGGAGAGAAGGAGAAGGAGGAGGAGAAGACGGACAAAGGGAGAGAAGAGATGAAAAGAGGAGGAGGAGGAAACTGGAGAGACAGAGAGAAAGAGAGAGAGAGAGAGAGAGAGAGAGAGAGGGTGAGTCACTGAGGCAGGAAGGGAGGGAGAGGGAGGTAGGGAGGTAGAGACGAGGCCAGAATTGAAAAGGGAATGGCATCAAGGAGGAGGAGGAAGAGGAGGAGGAGGAGGAGGAGGAGGAGGAGGAGGTGATGATGGAGAAGGCAAAGGAGGGAAATTGGGGAGATGGGAGACCAGAAAGGAGAGATGGAGGAAGGAAGGGAGAGGGAGAGGAGGAGGAGGAGGAGGAGGAGGAGGAGGAAAGGAGTGAGTGACAGGAAGAGAAAGAAATAGTCTAGAGATTCACTGCAGAGAGAGAGAGAGAGAGAGAGAGAGAGAGAGAGAGAGAGAGAGAGAATTGTCTTATAATACACGTTACAATTCTTTTATGTTGGTGAGGCGTTCATCTTGCTTGGCGTTGGTGAAAGTAAAACAAATTACTTTCAACAACAACAACAAAAAATAATTATACCAAGCCGCAAAAGGAGGACAGGGTGACGCAAGGGTGGACGACATGCTTTTTTTTTTTTACGTTATTTTTTTTCTTACCCCAATTAGATTGAAAAACGACGTACAAAAATTTAAACGCACGAAAAAAAAAATTATATGAAGTTACAGAAGAGGACATGACGCAAATTGGGGAAGAAGGAGAAGGAGAGGAAGAAGAAGAAGAAAAAGGAGAGAAAGAGGAAGAAAAAGAAGAAGATATAGATGAGGATGAAGAAGAGGGAGAAAATGATGAAGATGGTGAAGAAATAGATAAAGGAGAAGAAAAAGAAAAAGGAGATGAAAATAGTGAAGAAGTAGATGAAGATTACTTTGATGAATAGGAAGATAAAGAAAAAAATATGATGATGAAAAAGAAGTAGAAGAAGAACAAAAAAAGAAAAAAATAACAACAATAACAACAACAGCAACAACAACAACAAGCCACCACAACCCAGGGACAATAACCTTTCTCAATACCACAACAAACCTAATAATAATAAGACCCAAAGTAAAGCCTCGTTACCCTTCAGAAGTCAACATTAATTGGAGGTGAGCTTGTGACTCGTCTTTGGGCGATACCTGTGGAGGCACCTGAGCACGGAGGCGGCAGGTGAGGGGCGTGAGGCAGGTGAAGAGGAGGAGGCGTGAGGTGAGGTGAGCAGGTGGGCGGAAGGTGAGGTGTGAGGTAGAACGTGAGGTAGAAACGTGAGCGATTGATGAGCCAGGTGGATGAGGAGCCGTGAAGGAAAGTGGAAGATGATTAATTGCGCGAGAATGGAGGTGGAGGAGGTGAGGTGGGCGTAAGATATGAGGTAGGAACGTGAGGAGAAGATGAAAGGGATGAAGGTGGATAACGAGCGTGAAGTCAGGTGGAAGATAGTTAAGTGGGCGAGAAGGGAGGTGGAGGAACTGAGGTGGATGATGAGGTGTGAAGTAGAAACGTGACCAGAAGATGAAAGGGGATGATTAAGTGTCGTACGGCAGGTGGATGAAGGGCGTGAAATCAGGTGGAAGATAGGGCGAGAAGGGAGGTGGAGGAACTGAGGTGGATGATGAGGTGCAAAGTAGAAACGTGAGCAGAAGATGAAAGGGGATGATTAAGTGGCGTACGGCAGGTGGATAACGAGCGTGAAGTCAGGTGGAAGAGAGGAAAGGTGGACGTGATGAGTGAGGTAAAAACGTGACCAGAAGATGAAGTGGATGATTAAGTTACGTAAGGCAGGTGGATAATTGAAGGACGTGAAGTTAAGTGGAATAGATGAAGTTGATGTGAGAGTAGTGAGCTTGAGGTGAGGTGAGAGATAGGTAGACAAAGTGAGATTAATGAACGGGAGATGAGAAGAGGCAAGGTAGATAGACAGGTGTGTATGGTAGATGAGGTTGAAAATAAGTAAGATGGTGGTCCAGAGTAGTTCAAGTGGGATGAATAAGACATGACTAGAAATAAGGCGAGAGATGTATAGGTAAGATAAGGTGACAGGTAGGCAAGGAAGGAAATAGATAAAAAAGTGACGGTCTATTGAGATGAGGCAAAAAAAAATAAAGGTAGGTAATAATGTTAAGAATAAGAAGAAGAAAAGGAGAAGGAGAAAAAGACGAAAATGAAGAGGAAAAAGAAAAAAATGCTAAATAGGCTGGAAACGAAGTACGAGATGAAAAAAAATATTAAAAAAAGTCATGTTAGTGAGTGAAATAGGTGTACAGTATATTAAAAAGTGGAAGAGGTGATAGTATTCGCTAAAGAGAAACAAGAACCGAAGTGATAGAGAGTGAAACAGATGTACAGTATATATAAAAAAGGTGGAAGAGGTGATTGTATTAATTAAGGGAGGTAAGGAAAACAGGTTGATAGGTAATAGCTGTGGAAAGGAAGCAGGTGTGTGGAAGCTCAGGTGAGACAGACAGGTGAGATGGAAGTGTCAGGTAGATGTGTTTAGTGGGGGAACAGACGAGTGGGTGTGAGGTGGCGGGAAGGTCCGACAGGTAGAAAACGCTCAGGTAAAGTTTTTCCAGGTGTGTTTGTGTGGACGTGACGAAATGACGAAGCCTTGTCTTTACCTGTATATAAGAATGAGAGAGAGAGAGAGAGAGAGAGAGAGAGAGAGAGAGAGAGAGAGAGAGAGAGAGAGAGAGAGAGAGAGAGAGAGAGAGAGAGAGAGAGAGAGAGAGAGAGAGAGAGAGAGCAATTCGTAGCAGTATAGTAAGAACGAAAATAACAACAAAAAATAAAAATAAAAAAGTTGATGGCCTGCAAGAACTAGCATCAGCAGTCAACACACACACACACACACACACACACCGATTAAAAAAAAGTGCCGTTAATGTTAATGATGCCTATAAACAGTTCTTAATGACTGGCCACTCTAGTCTTTATCGTCTGGTCGAGAGAGAGAGAGAGAGAGAGAGAGAGAGAGAGAGAGAGAGAGAGAGAGAGAGAGAGAGAGAGAGAGAGAGAGAGGCGATAACAGGATCAGGCAGGCATACAGAACGTTATTTGAAGTTACACACAAACCCATAAAAGTCGATATTACTGCGTTTGATATTTTTAACTTATTGGCCGCGGCGCCGTGAACATTAAAAACATCCAATACGCAGTGACCCGCGAAAATAAATAAGAGCTAAAAAAATCATTGACCAACAGAACAGACTCCTAGAAATTTAATAAAATCCAAAGCAAAAATCGTGATATCAGAAAATGAGTTCGACGGACAGATAGATAAATAGATAGACAAATGGATAGGTAGATAGATAGGCAGAGACATAAATAGATAGTTGGATAGTTTTATTTTTACAACAAAGGAGACAGCTCAAGGGCACACAAAAAAGAAAACAATAATAATAAAAAAGCCCGCTACTCGCTGCTCCTAAAAAGAATCCAAGGAGGTGGTCCGGCGATTGAAGATAGAAATAAAGAGTTGAAGATAGAAATAAAATAATAACTGTAAAATTCAAAACGTGACGGGTGACGGACGTCCGATTTAGTGGCAGATCGAGACCCGCTTCGTCACGATGAGTGAAGCTTCGAGCGACGGCGTGTGAAGCCTCGTTAGCGCTGAAGCGGCCCTGCTCAGCCCTCAAAGCCCGCCAGCGTGCCTTTGATCTCCGCCTCATTAACCCGCCAAATTGCTGTGTTTAGCGAGCAGTCTCCTCGAGAGTCTGCCGCGCCACTCTCAAGCCGGCCAGCCGCCAGACAGCGTTCCAGGCATAGATACACACAGGCATACACACGTGGGGGACAGACAGACTATTCATGGTCATATGTACAATTGTGCGTATTGCTTGCATTGTTTAAAAAGGAGGGTACACTGTATTGTTGGCCCTGTATACAATCAACATGCATACCACTTTCTTTTCATGAATGTCACCGAAACTATGAAGGCTTAGGTTAGTGTGGCATATAAGGTGAACATATCTTCGAAAAAAAAAAAAAGTTGTCAAATCCGCTTATTTTTGTTTGTTTATTCAAGGCATGCGACGAAAATTGTTGCTCAGCATTGTCATCTTTCTATGCATCTTAATATATCAAAATAAATCGATAAGTTTAATTGTTTTGGGTTTGTATATGAACTCAAAAGTGTGCGTGTGTGTGTGTGTGTGTGTGGTGTCATGCATAATCGCGCGCTATTAAGGGTTGCACCGCCGTTGTCGTTTAGCGGCGCGTCACGGCCTGTCGTGCGCCTGGCGTGTGTTTTGTGTCGCAGGCGGGATAGGTTTTATGGGGCCGTTCCGTGCATTATCTCGTGTCTAGGGCTGGATTATCTTTTTTTCCTCGCCGGCACGTGATGGTCCCTTTATTACTGGTGCGGCGTGTGTTTTTACATCATTTTCTCTTTCATAATTTCCAGACAAAATTGTACCGTCTATTTGCAGTAATTAACATCGTTGCATCATCCCTCCACGGTGGGTTATGTCGTCGTATTTCTCTTGTATTATTTTGTATCAAAAGAAAAATCTTTCAAAACTGTCGCAGTGAGCCGCGGTGGCGTGTTCGGAAGGCGCCTCCCTCGTGTATTTTTACTTTAACTCGTATCCACAAACCCGCAATCGTTCATCCACGCGTGAAACATATGATAACACGTTCCACCGCCTTCCGGATTCCATCGTCAGCTGATTTTCCGAAGTGTATCCGTCACTTTACATTGTTGATAGAGACACTTATTGACCGCGCCCTTGACCGCGCCCTTGACCGTAACCTTGGGGCGTGGCAGGGAAGGGGTAGGGGCGGGAGGGGGCGGGGATTTAATTGTTAGCTCCTCACCTGCTTGTTATGTCTGCTGGGCGTCTGTCTGTCTGTTGTCTGTGTTGGCTGCGCGTCAAAGGGTCTGTCCAGCGATGTAATTCGTCAGTTACCGTCACACACGACACAAATTAATGGGACGCTATTAAAAAAAGTAATGGTCTGTGTGTGCACCTGTCTGTCTGTCTGTCTGTCTGTCTGTCTGTCTGCCTAAGTCCTCGCGTTTTATTATTTGGAAAGTTTGTTTTTTTATAATGTATCTTTGTGCCTGTGTGTGTGTGTGTGTGTGTGTGTGTGTGTGTGTGTGTGTGTGTGTGTGTGTGTGTGTCCGCTGCAGACTGAAAAGGGAATAAATGAAAGGGAATAAGACGGGGTGGGGGCAGAGAAGGGGGGGGGTGGAGGGGGGGGGGACTAGCTGATAAGACACGCCACACTGCAGCAGAACACAAGCACGACAGTTGATGGTGAGAGGGGGGGGAGGGGGAGGAGGGGGGAGGGGGGAGGGTGATTATAGAAGAGTGATTGTGATAGCAACTTTGCCGTAGTGGTGATGGTGGTGGTGGTGGTGGTGGTGGTGGTTGTGGTAGTGCATATGGTATTGATATTTGGAGTGGTCATGGTGGTGGTGATAGGGGAGATAAGGTCGTGTCGAAGTGGTATAGAAGGCAGTAGTAGTAGTAGTAGTAGTAGTAGTAGTAGTAGTAATGATAATATATAGAGTTGTATGTGATAGTGAAAAAGATTTAAAGGTTCTAATTTTTTACCTTATCGCGGTGTTGATAGTTCGTTGTCTTGGTTTCGTGTGATGAGTGGGTTGCGAAGTGGATGGTGGTGGTGGTGGTGGTGGTGCAGTGGTGGAGTTCGCGCATAGGTCACACATTGATTCGTGGTGTTGGCGCTGGTGCAAGATGGTGGTGGTGGTGGTCATGGAGGTAGTGGTGTTGAGGGTGGTGGTAATTGGTGATGGTTTATAGACCACTAAAAAGAATATAACGCTGATCCAGTTGTAGTAGTAGTAGTAGTAGTAGTAGTAGTAGTAGTAGTAGTAGTAGTAGTAGTAGTAGTAGTAGTAGTAACGGTGGTGCTTTGGAAGGTGGTGGTGGTGGAGGTAAATGATTGTCACGCCACCTGGACCCACCTGTTCCCCACCACCACCACCACATCACCAAGTATTCTCCCCTCACGCCTCACCACATGTCCTTCAAATACCCTTAGCTTTCCCCTTCTCCTGCTCGTCACATCACCACCACCACCATTCACCACCATTCACCGTTAATCAAATATTTACTTCGTTATTCTGATCGACTGTGCGTGTGTGTGTGTGTGTGTGTGTGTGTGTGTGTGTGTGTGTGTGTTCATTATCCTACACACACACACACACACACACACACACACACACACACACACACGAACGCCAGACACTTGTAATTTATGCAAGAAATTGTTCTATCGATTCACTTTCCAGAATGAATGAAGTTTGGAAAAAGTGAATGAAGATCTCCCCTTCCCTTTCCCCTTCCATCCCTTTCATTCCCCCTTCCATCCCTTTCATTCCCCCTTTCTCTCTGTGTCCCTTTCAGTCTCCTACCCTTTCTCATCCTTACCCTTTCCTTGTCCTTCCTTGCCCGTTCCCCTCCCTTCCTCCTCTTCTCTTTCCCCTCTTCTCTTCCACCCTTCCTCCTCTCCACCCTTCCCCTTCCTCTCCCATCCTTTTCACTTCCCATTTCTTTATCCCCCTCCCTTCTTGTTCCTCTCTCTTACCCCTTCCATCCTATTCTTTTTCCTTTCCCCTTTCCTTCTTACTCCACTGTTCCCTCCCCTTCCCCTTCCCTTCCCTTGCCCTTCCCTTCCCTTCCCCTTCATCCTCCCTTCCCCAATAGTATAAAGATTTCCAGAAGACCTGACGTTCGTGACCCCCAAGTCGAGAGAGAGAGAGAGAGAGAGAGAGAGAGAGAGAGAGAGAGAGAGAGAGAGAGAGAGAGAGAGAGAGAGAGAGAGAGAGAGAGAGAGAGAGAGAGAGAGAGAGAACACGACAGCTGGTTGTCAACACGCACGTCTGATATTGTATTCCTATGTGTGTCTGTGTGTGTGAGTGTGTGTGTCTGTGTGTGTGTGTGTGTGTGTGTGTGCACAGAGACTCCCTTTATGTTCTTTATTAGTCACCAATCTTCTTTCTTGCCTCCTCCTCCATTTTCTCCTCCTCCTCCTCCTCCTCCTCCTCCTCCTCGTCTTCCTCTAGCAACAGCTCCACCTCCTTCTGGTTCGCCTCCTCCTGTTAACTCCTCCTTCTCCTCCTTTTCCTCCTTCACCTCCCTATCCTCCTCTTCCTCCTTCTCCCTTACTCCTCTTCCTCCTTCTTTCCCCTCTCCTCCTCTTCTTCATCTTCTTTCCTTTCCTCCTCCTCTTCTTCTTCCTCCTCATCCCCCACTTCACCGCTTCCTCCTCCTCTTCACTCCTTCCTCCTTTCCCTTTCATTTGTACCTTTTCCTCCCACTCTCACTCTCCTTCCCTCCCTCGCTCCCTCCTTACCTCCCACCCCACCTCCCCTCCCCACATAAGAGTACCTACCACTGCCATCACCACCACCATCCTCATCATCCTCATCACCACTTCCTGTTACAATCTGATTTTGTACGAAGTTCTTCCGCGTACGAAACCGGTCCAAAAATACAATGATTCAGTAGTCCAGTCCGCTGCGTCCGTTTGTTTGTACGATGAGTAAGGAGGTGCTTGCCGCGTGTGTTAGGGCGAATCTGTTTATTTACGGGTGCGTTTCGCGTCAACAGAACCGGGTAATATATGTCTGTTTTTTTGGTCCCCGTTAATAAAGCGAACAATATATGACTCGGTGGGAATATTCGAGGTGTTTTTTTTTCCTCTTTTTTTTTTGCGTGCAGATTGTCTTGTGGTAAAATGGCGTGTGAGTGAGTGAGTGAGTGAGTGAGCGAGTGAGTGAGTTTAAAAGTTCATTGCACTGGCGACGACGCGTTCATGTGTGTGTGTGTGTGTGTGTGTGTGTGTGTGTGTGTGTGTGTCGGAGCGAGACGAGGCGACGGGGAAACGATATCAGTGTTGTCTTGAGAGGAAAATAAGGAGGAGGAGGAGGAGAAGGAAAACAATTAAAAGACAGGATGCAGAGATGAAGGAAGGAGGATATGAAGCGGTGTAAGGGGAGATAAGAAACACGAAATAGAAGAAAGAAAGAAAGGAGGTTAGAATAAGAGAAGTAAAGTAACAGAAAAACAAGAAACAAAAAATCAAAGAAAGGATAAAATACTCGAAGAAAAGTGAAGATAGAGAGGAAGCAATTGAGAGGAAGAAGGAACAACAAGGAAGAAGAGGTGGAAGAGGAGGGCGTTGTCTGTGGGATATGGGTGGATCTTCTGTGGTCTGGAGGGCGTGGCAGACTCCGGCTCAACACGTGCATGTGGATAGCTGTGGATAAGACGTGGAGGTGGATAGGAAAAGTGAGAGTGGATGGAAAGATGATTACATGTGGATTGGAGAAAGCGCAGTGGTAAGGAGATTGAGAAGTGGATAGGAAAAATGGATATGAATAGAAGAATTGATGATATAGGATAGAAGTGGAGATGGATGGGAGGATAATTATAGGTGCATAGGAATAGAAATGGATAGGAGATGAAAAAGTGGAAAGGAAAGGAATTTAAGTAGATAGGAAGAGAAAAGGAGAATCAGTATATAGAAGTGGAAATAGAAGGGAGAAGGAATAGAAGGAGTAGTATTAATAGATAGGAGATTAAAAAGTGGATTGAAGGAGAATTGGAGAATCAGTATATAGAAGTGGAAATAGTATAAATGGATAGACGAAAAAAAACGCGTATAGAGAAGGGAATTTTAAGGGCATGGAAGGACAAATGGGGAAATCAGTATAGGACAGAAGGGAACTTGAGTGTAATGAGAAAAGGATTGCAACTGTGAAAACGAACACATTAGGAAGAATATGAGTGAAAAGAGAAAAAGGGAAAACTGTGGGTATGAAATAGTCAAATAGAAAAGATCATTGTGTTTGTGTGGGTGTGGGTGTTTGAGTAAGAATATATGTCGGGGATATAGGAAGGATCGTGAGTGTTAAAGAGTATTGGAAACGGAAGATTAGACCACGATATGCATGGTAAAAGGCGACTATTGGCGATAGGAGCAAACTTATGGGTGTAGATAAGACAAAATATAGGCGGAGAAAAAAAAAAGGTATAGGCCACAACACGTTAGCCTATAATACTTGAATCGTAAAACATCTCTTCGATACGCCATTACGAAGACGCAAACACACACACTCACACATCGTAAAAGGCAGTAAAGTGTGTGCCGTAATCAGAGTTGAGTTTCCCCTGAAAATATTTTGTTTATTTTACGTTTTCCTGGTAAGTAAGATTCCTTTTACTGGTCTTGCGTCAGTCAGTCAGTCAGTCGGTGTTATGTTGTTATAGTAATGTTAGGCAATGTTGGTGGTGGTGGTGCTGGTGGTGGTAGGGTAAGGGGAGCCGGGTGGTGATGATGGTGGTGATGGTGATTGTGTCTGTGAATACAATTACCATCTTCGCTATACTCTCTCTCTCTCTCTCTCTCTCTCTCTCTCTCTCTCTCTCTCTCTCTCTCTCTCTCTCCGCATTCCTTTCCTCCAGCTTTCTCATTAAGTTTCCCTCTCATCTTCCTTTTTTTCCTCCTCCCCTCTACTCTTCCTCCTCCTCTTCCTCTTTTTTCTCTTCAGCCTCCTCCTCCTCCTCCTCCTCCTCATGGCTCTTCCCTTGGTCTTTCTCCGTAATCTTACTGTTCTCTCTTCTTTAATGTTGCCTGCCTTGCTTTGCCCCTCCTCCTCCTCCTCCTCCTCCTCCTCCTCTTCCTCCTCTTCCTTCTCCTCCTCCGCC
This sequence comes from Eriocheir sinensis, assembly GCF_024679095.1. Lineage (NCBI taxonomy): Eukaryota > Metazoa > Arthropoda > Malacostraca > Decapoda > Varunidae > Eriocheir > Eriocheir sinensis. Next base: position 13,355,890 of record NC_066535.1, on the reverse strand, counting down.
GGCGCCGTCGCCTTTGCTCCGCCTCCTCTTTCGCCCCTTTTTTTTTTCTCTTTTTCTCTTCCTCTTGCTTTCTGTTACAGTCAGTCTCTCTCTCTCTCTCTCTCTCTCTCTCTCTCTCTCTCGCTTTATTTTATTTTGCTTTTATTTTTCGTTTCTTTTATTTTTCTTCTTTTTAGCTCAACGCTCCAGTAAATTTTCTCTCCTATTGTTAATCTCCTTCGTTTTCCTCCTCCTCCTCCTCCTCCTCCTCCTCCTCCACTTCATCCGCCTTCTCCATCTGGTTCCAATTCGCTGCTGCCTTGCTCTCATTTCAATTCCTTGTTTACTCTCTCTCTCTCTCTCTCTCTCTCTCTCTCTCTCTCTCTCATTCGACCCAAGCGCGCTGTTTGCATTCAGGGCGGGTCATTTCCTCCTCCTCCTCCTCTTCCTCCTCCTCCTTCTCCTCCTCCTCCTCCTCCTCCTCTTCTTTTTTTTCATCTTTTTTATTTCTTCCTTTTCCTAACTTCTCGTTCTCCTTCGCGATCTTTTTCTCCTCCTCTTTACATTCGCTTCCACTTCTCTCTTCTTTATCTTCCTGTTTTTTCCCTTATTCCTGTTTCTTTTTTTTCGCTGTTTTCTTCTTTCTTTTTTCCTATTTCCTCATAACCTTTTCCTTTGTCATCTTTCTTTTTTTATTTTCTTCTCTTTTCCTTCCCATTCTACCTTCTCTTCCTTTCCTCGTTCTTGTCTCTACACTCTCTCTCTCTCTCTCTCTCTCTCTCTCTCTCTCTCTCTCTCTCTCTCTCTCTCTCTCTCTCTCTCTCTCTCTCTCTTCATCTCTTTATTCCTCCTCCTCCTCCTCCTCCTCGTGGCCATTAGCTGGAGGTGCCTTGCTGGAGGTTCCCCTGGAGGGCGCCTCAGGGAGTCTCCGGTGTCCTCGCGCCTGACTTTTCACGCTAAAATGAAAGCAAATTGGAAGAGGTGCGCCGGAGGGAAGGAGGAAGAGGTGGGTGGGTGTGAGAGAGAGAGAGAGAGAGAGAGGGGGAAGAAGAATGAGGAAAGGAAGAGAAGGAAGAATGGGAGAAAAAGGGAAGAGATGAGAAAAAGGAGGATGACAAAGAAGAGAAAGAAAGGAAAAGGAGAAAGAAGAAAATAGAAGAAAAAGAGAAATAGGAGAGAGAAGTGGAAGAGAGAGAGAGAGAGAGAGAGAGAGAGAGAGAGAGAGAGAGAGAGAGAGAAAGGAATAGGGGTTGAAATAGGAGGAAATAGGAATAGAGAATATGTCTTAAGTAGTATCAAAAAGTCTGGCAGTGATCTTCTTGTATCTGAACTAGTGAAGAAAAAGTCTGGCAATGTATTTTTTCTATGTCTGTACTAGTAAACACAAAAGTCTGGTAACGTTCTTATATGTCTGAACCACTGAAAAAAAAAGCCTGGCAACGCGTACTATCTCAAACAAAAAACCTGAATATCTACCTCTACTTCGTAACAAAAAAAAATGATTGTCACTTTTTTGTATTTCCTCAGCTAAAAACGTGTCTGGGGTGTTTTCTCGCGTATTATCTCTGATCAAACAAAAAAAAAATATCTACCTCTTCTTCGTAACCAAAAAAAATGATTGTCACTTTTTTATATTTCTTCGGCTAAAAACGTGTCTGGGCTTTCTTCTCGCGTATTATCTCTGATCAAACAAAACAAAAAAATATCTACCTCTTCTTCGTAACAACAAAAAAAAAATGATTGTCACTTTTTTATATTTCTTCGGCTAAAAACGTGTCTGTGCTTTCTTCTCGCGTATTATCTCTGATCAAACAAACAAAAAAATATCTACCTCTTCTTCGTAACAAAAAAAAACTGTCACTTTTTTATATTTCTTCGGCTAAAAACGTGTCTGAGCTGTTTTCTCGCGTACTATCTCTGATCAAACAAAACAAAAAAATATCTACCTCTTCTTCGTAACAAAAAGAACTGTCACTTTTTTATATTTCTTCGGCTAAAAACGTGTCTGGGGTGTTTTCTCGCGTATTGTCTCTGATCAAACAAACAAAAAAATATCTACCTCTTCTTCGTAACAAAAAAAAACTGTCACTTTTTTATATTTCTTCAGCTAAAAACGTGTCTGGGCTTTCTTCTCGCGTATTATCTCTGATCAAACAAAACAAAAATATCTACCTCTTCTTCGTAACAAAAAAAACTGTCACTTTTTTATATTTCTTCAGGTAAAAACGTGTCTGGGCTTTCTTCTCTCCCCCATGAACCTGTCTGTCAACGAGTGGTATTGTTCGTGTGCCCGGAAAGCGGCTCGGCACGTAGGTCCCTTATACGGATGAGTTCTTGATCACATTTTTTTCCTATTTAAGTGTGCTTGGCTGCTTTTTGTTATTACCAGTTCAGTTTTCTTTATTATATGTTGTTCTTCATATATATCATCCTCCTGAAATTGACCTCTCGTTTGGCCACTCTTAACTCTTTTTTTTATATAGGAAAAGTGATTTGCGGGCTTTTTTCATTTTTTTTTTTCCTTGTTTCCTTTACTGTAAAAGAAATACATCAACCTTCAAAATCTCTCACGGTATCACTGTAACATTATTTTTCCTCTTTCTTTTATCCGGAATATGTCGAGTATCATTCATATTTTCATTGTATTATCATTATCATCACTATCATCGTCACATTTCATTATCATCTGTCTCGTAATTAAGTAGGAAGTTCATGAGGAGTTTCAGGCACTTTGCGAGGTGAACGTGCATAGCAAACAAAACAAAAAATATAAGTAAGTCCCCCCATTTATTTTATTTTTTCGTCAGTGGTAATGGTCGGAAATGTTTGCATAACGCTGCTTAATTGTTTTCTTATGCTTTGTTTGTTTGTTTATGTGTGTGTGTGTGTGTGTGTGTGTGTGTGTGTGTGTGTGTGTGTGTGTGTGTGTTCCAATGTTTGTGTAAATAAGAACAAGCGAACGTATGCATGTTTAAAATTCTCTGTTTGTGTTTGTGCACCAGGCTGTGTGTGTGTGTGTGTGTGTAGCGGCCCACGAGTCGTTCTGGCGCAGTAATGGTGCAGTGTGTGGTGGGGCGGGGCGGGGTTAACGGGGTGGCGGGGGCGGGGCGGGGGCATCAGGAGGTGGTGGTGGTAGTGGTGGTGATGGTGGTAGTCGTTCGATGGTGTTGGTAGCTGGTCGATTTGGCGATAGTAGTGGTGGTGGTGGTGGTGGTGATTTGGTTGTGTAGTGGTCCGTGTCAAGTGGTGGTGTGGGTGTTGTTTTAAAAGTGGTGTGTGGTGGTGGTGGTGGTGGTGGTGGTGGTGGTAGGTCATTGTCTGTGTGTGTGTGTGTGTGTGTGTGTGGAGTAAGGTAATAAACGGGAAAGAGATTGGGCTTTGGGTGATGGAAGTGGTGGTGGTGGTGATGATGGTGAAGATGGTGATGTAAACCTTAACAACTTTGGTGAATGTGGTTTTGGGAATGGGAGCGTGGGTGCTGATGGTGTTGGTGGTGGTGATGGAGGCGGTGGTGGTGGTGGTGGTGGTGGTGATGGTGGTGGTGGTGGTGATGGTGGTGGTGGTGGTGAGAACGTGTTGCATTGGTGGCAGATGTTCAATCCATTATGGGCGACGCTCAACACCACCACCCCTACCCCCCTCACCACCACCACTAAGAGCATCACCCCCATCAACACCACCACCACCACCACCACCACCATTACCCAGACTACCCCAACACTTCCTATATCTAGTCTTTCCTCACCACCACCACAAAACTCCACCACATTACTATTCCTCACCACCTCCACTATCATCACCACCACTACCATCACCACCACCACCACAAAACTCCACCACATTGCTATTCCTCATCACCTCCACTATCATCACCACTACACTTCCTACGTTCTCTATCTCCACCACCACTGCCATCACCACCACCACCACAAAAAAGACCACAACTTTAATACTCATCACCACTTCCACCTTCATCACCACTACACTCTCTTCCTACCATCTATCTCTCCACTACCACTACCGTCACCACCACCAACACCACCACCAACACCACCAACACAAAATCTCCAGTACTTTACTATGCCTCATCACCATCTTCACCACCACCATCATCATCACCACTGCTACACTTCCTACCTTCTCCTCTGTCTCCACCACCACCACCACCGCCAACACCAACTCCATTATTCAGACTACAACACCACTTTCCACCTAAATATTTCCCCACCACCACCACCACAAAAACTCCACTACTTTCCTCTCCATTATCACCACTACCACCACCGCCATCATCACCACCATCACCATCACCATCACCAGCACCCTATCTTCTCTGTCTCCTCCACCACTACCGTCACAATCTCTACCACCTCAAGAAACTCCAACCACTTAAGTTACCCACCACCACCACCACCACCACTTTCCCTCCTCAACACACATATTGCATTAGCTTCAGATATTTGAACGTCCATTAATATCGTATTTCGGCATCTCTTCCTTCCTTCATTCCTTCCTTCCTTCCTTTGCGCTTCTCCTCCTCCTCCTCCTCCTCCTCCTCTTCCTCTTTCTAACTTTCCCATCCTATTTTCATATCCATTTCTGTGTAACTTCCTTCCTTCGCGCTCTCCTCTCCTCCTCCTCCTCCTCCTCCATCCTATCTTTATCTCCCTTTCCCTTCCCTTATCTACCTTTACTTTCCCTTTCCTCCTCCCTATGGACCGACCCTTTCCCCCCCTTTTCCCTCCCTTCCTTCTCTTCCCCTTCCCCTTCAGTGCCTCCTCTTCCCTCTTTATAGCTCCTCCTCCTCCTTCCATACCACGCCTTTCCTCCTCCTTCCCTAGAACCTCCTCCTCCTCCTCCTCCTCCTCTACAATTCCCTCCCTCCTCCTCATTTACCATTCTCTCCTTTCCTCCATCTTTTACAGCCTTCCTCCTCCTCCCCTACCGTCGTTTCCTTCTCTCTCTCTCTCTCTCTCTCTCTCTCTCTCTCTCTCTCTCTCTCTCTCTCTCTCTCTCTCTCTCTCTCTCTCTCATAAAAAAAAAGGTGTCCGTATGATTAGTATTCGTAGTGGAGTCTCCCCTCAAATCGTTTTCTTTTAATACGAATTTTTATGGATGCGTCTCCCGTTTTTTGTGCGTGCTGTGATGTCGTTCCTCCCTTTAAATCACACGTCTTGTTTTTTTTTTGTGTATTTTTCCTTCCTGTGTGTGTGCGTGTGTGTGTGTGTGTGTGTGTGTGTGTGTGTGTGTGTGTGTTTTAATCAGCCTCATTAAGATTCTGAACAAACCTTTCCTCCCTTCTAGTTTTCTTCCTCTCCTTTTCCCTCCTCCTCCTACCTCCTCCTCCTCCACTTCCTCCTCCTCCTCCTCCTACTACTACTACTACTACTACTACTACTACTACTACTACTTCCCTTTGCTATCCCATTATTTCTCCTTTTCCGCTTCCTCTGACCTCCTCTTCCTGCTCCTCCTCCTCCTCCTCCTCCTCCCGTGTTTTCTCTCCCCTTTCCTCTACGTCACCTCACGCAACCCTCTCCATCCACCATGCCACTATCCATATCACTTTTTCCTCCTCCTCCTCCTCCTCCTCCTCCTCCGGCCACCAATCCTCTTTCAAGGTCATTGGAGGGATGGAGGAGGAGAAAGGGAGGAGTAGGGAGGGTTAACCATCATTGATTTTCCCCTCACAAGTAAGGGGAGAGAAGGGAGGAAAGGGAGAGGAGAAAGAGAGGAAAATTGGGCTAGGAGAGATACGTAGGAGGTAGAGGGGAGAGTAAATTAGGAGAGGGAAAAGTTGTAGATAGGAGGGAGGGGAAGGGAGAGCAGGGGAGGAAAGTGGAGAGAAAAAAATGGAGGAAAAATGTGATGAAAGGAAATAGGAAGAGAAAAAAAGGACAAAAAGGGAGAGAGGAGCAGACGACAATAAGAAAGAGGAAGACGGAGAAAAATAAAGGAAAGAGGGAATTGGAGACGTAATAAAGGGGGGAAAAGGAAACGGGGAAGAATGGGTTAAAGGAAGATAAAGGAGAGACAGGGAGAGAGAAAGTAAGTATGTGTGGAGAGGGAGAAGAGAGGATAATAAATAAATGAAGGAGAATGAAAAAAAGAAAAGCATGAAAAGGAGAAAATGGGAGAAAGAGGAAGAGGGGAAACGTAGAAGAGAAGAGGATAATAAATGAATGAAGAGAGAACGACAAAAAGGAAAGCATAATGAGAAAATGGGAGAAAGAAGAAGAGAATAAACGATGAAGAGGAGAAATTTGGAAGAGATCGAAAGAAGGATGAATAGAGAAGGGGGAGAGAAGAAAAAGATTGACATGAGAAAAACGAAGAAGAAAAAGGAAAATACAAAAGGGAAAGAGAAAAAAGATAAAGAAAGGAGTAAATGATAAAGGGAAGGTAAGGGGAAGGCTGAATAAAGGATGGAGGGCAGGAAGGTAAGAGGAAATTTCCCTTAGTAGGCCTACCTTGCCTATACACGCCCCTTCCCTAGGCTTACGTAAGGGAGGGGAAAATTACTCTTATGTGGGCTCTCTCTCTCTCTCTCTCTCTCTCTCTCTCTCTCTCTCTCTCTCTCTCTCTCTCTCTCTCTCTCTCTCTCTCTCTCTCTCTCTCTCTCTCTCTTCCATTATTCCCTGCCTCCGCCATTCCTAAAACACCTCAAACATTCTTTTAAAGGTCGCGAAGAAGGAGCTCTACACACACACACACACACACACACACACACACACACACACACACACACACATACACACATACCTCCTCCTCCTTTATGTGCGTGTATAATACGTGTATGGATTTGTATCACAGCGAACAGGTATACATATGACCGTTTTTATGACCGTGTGTGTATGGAAATAGGGCGATACTGTGTGTGTGTGTGTGTGTGTGTGTGTGTGTGTGTGTGTGTGTGTGTGTGTGTGTGTTTATGGTCGAGCACTGTAGTGAAAGTTATGAGTCCACACAATTACGTGATTTTTTTGTGGGTGTTTGTGTGTTTGTCTGTTTTTCCTTCCCTCGCCTTCCCTACCTTGCCAGACCACGGAGCGTCCTTGTGTGTGTGTGTGTGTGTGTGTGTGTGTGCGTGTGTAGTAGTAGTAGTAGTAGCGGGCTTTTTTTATTGTTGTTTCCTTTTTTTGTGCCCCTTGTGCTGTCTCCTTTGCTGTAAAAAAAAAAAAAAAAAACAAGTAGGGGGCAGTACTCAATAGTTCAGGACGGCGCTCTGTGGTTGTTTTATTCGTGTTTTATTCGTGTTTTATTGGTGTTTTACTGTTCCGTTTCGTGTTATGTCTCAGTGTTACGTAGGCACTGTCCGTTGAGTCTGCGTGACCCGCCGTGTGTGTGTGTGTGTGTGTGTGTGTGTGTGTGTGTGTGTGTGTGTGTGTGTGTGTGTGCGCCGGATATAATATTTTCTTTTCGTTGATATTACTTCTATTCCACATAACTTACTGTACGTACCTTGACTTCATTACGTGTTCCATTCTCTCTCTCTCTCTCTCTCTCTCTCTCTCTCTCTCTCTCTCTCTCTCTCTCTCTCTCTCTCTCTCTCTCTCTCTCTCTCAGCAAGATAACAAGCTCGTGTTCTAGTTTTCGCCTTTTTTTCCCCTTCACTCTGTATTGTTAACTTCTGCAATAACAGTCCTGTATTCTGTCTGTCATGTCATGCTGGCCGCGGTAACGTCGCTGACAGAACAGACGACAAACAGACACTCGCGAGCTAGGCGGACGTGACACACACACACACACACACACACACACGTAGTAGAAGCACCTGCCAAACTACCTCAGAACAAACGTGATCTCATTAGTTTTCCTCTCGCTGTGTTTGTCTCAAGCTTCAAATTGGTACAAACGAGCCACTCACTCAGTCGCTCAGTCGGTCAGTCACCTTTTAAATCGTTGTTCTGATTCCGGTCCACAATCTGGCACACCTTTTCCTTTTTCCTCCTTCAAGTATCTATTAATTTTTATTTTTGGGGAGGAAGGAACATGTGTTAGTGATTTGCCAGTTTATTGTTTCCGGCACACAATAAGCTCACATTTTTATACTTTTATTTTTGAGGTTGATACACTTATATTTCGCAAACCATTTAGCGATACACCGAAACTTACGTATATAATTCTTCTGTTTCCTGTGTCGACACCATTATCTAACAATCTGTCTGTCTTTCTCACTCTCCAATTTCTTTTTTTTTCTCCCAAACCATTTAGTGAAACACCGAAATGTACGTATATAATTCCTGTCTCCTGTTTCAACACCACTATCTATCTATCTATCTATCTGTCTTTCTCTTTCTCACTCTCCCATTTCTTTTTTTCCTCCCAAACCATTTAGTGAAACACAGAAGCGTATGTAAAGCTTGTGTTTCATATTTCGACAGCACTACCTATCTTATCTATCAATCTTTCTCTTTCTCACTCTCCCATTTCTTTTTTCCTCCCAAATCATTTAGTGAAACACAGAAGCGTATGTAAAGCTTGTGTTTCATATTTTGACAGCACTTCCTATCTTATCTATCAGTCTTTCTCTTTCTCACTCTCCCATTTCTTTTTTTCCTCCCAAACCATTTAGTGAAACACGGAAGCGTATGTAAAGCTTGTGTTTCATATTTCAACATCACTACATGTCTTATCTATCTATCTATCTATCTATCTTTCTCACTCCCATTTATTTTTTTAATCAAGTGGAAAGTTTCGTTTTCCTGCCAGCGCCACTCCACTCCGCCACACTCTCCTCCCACTCCCAGCGCCAGACACTTCTCCATATACAAAAACTTCCCGACATCGACTGCAGATGGCGCCACCCCGGCACGAGGGCGTCTGCCGGGTCTCGTCGCAACGCCACTCGTAAAACTGATGCAGGGCGGCGGCCACTTCCTAAATTCTATAGGTTATCGCGAGAGGAAAACGGTGGAGGCGAGGACTGTTTCACGGAGGATATGAGGTGCAGAGAGAGAGAGAGAGAGAGAGAGAGAGAGAGAGATTGGAGTGCATGGCGACAGTCGTGTGTGTCCGCTTCTCGCTCTGGCGGAGGAACGTGTAACTAACGATGCTGCCGGAACTTCCAATCTTTGTCTGTTATCAGTTTATCGGGAAAGAAAAGGAAAACGGGGAAGAAATTGCTGCGGATTGTTCTGTTTTCCGCTACTCGCTAACTATCAATTCTTGCCATGTACTATTTCCGCCTTACTATCTATTTTTACGATGAAGTAGTCTTAGAAAACGTGAGGGTTATGTGGTCAGGAGCGAGCAAGGTGACGTGGGAGAGCGACGCCGCGGCATGTGGGACAGTCACTTGTCTCCGCTACGCGCTCTGGCGGCCACTGTTGCCAGGTTATCGTACTCGGAGCATCACATTAACCAGCTTCTCCCCCCAAAATATCACCAGGAAACAGGAATAATAAACCATTTCAACAATAACTACAAAGAAATCTCGTTATTGTGGCCCAGGAAACAGTTTTGGGGATGGAAATCGGGAAATACGAGAAACGGAGTACGACAATCTGGCAACGTTGCTGGCGGCCCGTCCCCTCACTAACGACGAAGCAGTCTCAGAAGCAGCCGTATAAACACACACTCACACACACATACACAGCAGGAGCTCACAACTGTAGCTTTCTGCCCAATTAAAGGGGAGAAAACAACAACAGACACGTGCAAAACAATTATAATGCTGCGATGTACTGCACCATACAACGAAGAGATACAAGTTACTGGTAGACCCACAAATACTGAAACAAGGAGATGAGCGCTTTGGCGGTTGAGCTGTAAACTAATAACGAGTCTCCAGGAGGATTTAGCTCATTACACCCACCATCAGTACCTTTATGAGCATCAGGAACGGGCTACGACGAAGAGATACAAGTTACTGGTAGACCCACAAATACTGAAACAAGATGAGCGCTTTGGCGGTTGAGCTGTAAACTAATAACGAGTCTCCAGGAGGATTTAGCTCATTACACCCACCATCAGTACCTTTACGAGCATCAGGAACGGGCTACGACGAAGAGATGCATGCAAGTTACAAGTAGACCCACAAATACTGAAACAAGGAGATGAGCTTTGGCGGTACAAGAAGACCCATTAAATACTGCAACAAGGAGATGATTGCTTTGGCGGTTGAGCTGTAAACTAATAACGAGTCTCCAGGAGGATTTAGCTCATTACACCCACCATCAGTACCTTTATGAGCATCAGGGACGGGCTACGACGAAGAGATACAAGTTACAAGTAGACCCACGAATACTGAATGAAACAAGGACACAATAACACTATCTTAAACTACACAAGTGCTTTGGCGGTTGAACTGTGAACTATTTAATGCGTCTCCAGGATGATTTAGCTAACTACCACCACCACTACCTCTACAAGCGTCAGAAACAGGCGTAGAAATAACAAGCTGTGATTCATTGCACCAGGACGAGGGTGTGAGACAAGCCCAACCACGCACCCACTTATTCACGCTACGCCCGCGCTCTGGTGGCCGAACTTCAAACTAATGAGACCTCTACAGTTTGTCACGATCACGACCACCAGCAAAGTATTAGGGTGACGGTCAGCGGCTCGGAATTCACCCACGGCCTCACCATCACCCCCATCACCCCCATCAGCACCCCAGTCACCATCACACCAGCAACATGACCAAGGTAAACGGGGCCAGATAGCGTCCATTAGCGGCTGGAAGATGCGTTTAATTGATGTCTCGGTGCGGCCATTACTCCCTCGCTAACGACGTTTTGGCGAACACGCAGGGAAAGTGGGTCGCGCGGCCAGGGAAGGCTGGAGGTGAAGGGGAGAGAGGAGGAAGGTCACCCCTCTCGCGCCCTCAGTCTGCAGTGAAGGGAAACGTGTGCTGAAATTGTAGGCGAAGTAAAGTTTCCTCCCTCCTTCCCTCCCTCCGCCCCTGCAGTGACTTTAGAGAGATTGGACGATAGTTAAGAGTAATTGAAATGGTAATGGTAGTGACAAAAGTGGTAGTAGTAGCGGTAGTAGTAGTAGTAGTTAACATAAGTAAGTAGGTTTTGAAAGATTTGGAAAGGGCGGGAGATACATTAGAGAGAGTAGTAGTAGTAGTAGTAAGTAATTTAGTAAGAGAGAGAGAGAGAGAGAGAGAGAGAGAGAGAGAGAGAGAGAGAGAGAGAGAGAAAATCATTCCTTCTTACGTATACAACCACACACACACAACCCTCTTCACCCCCTTAACCCTTACCCCCCCCCCTCACACACACACACACACACACACACACACACACACACACACACACACACACACACCTACCCCCTTCATCCCCCTTCCATGTTCAGCCATAATGGTGGAGGTAATGGTGGTAATGAAGGGAGGAGGGGGGGAGGAGAGAGGGGTGATGGGGTGAAATGGTGATGACTCCGGAGACACATGACAAAAAAAAATAATAATGATAATAAAAGCGATGAGAGTGGCGATGATGGTGATGATGGTGATGGTGGTGGTGGAAGGGGAAATAAGGGCAAGGACAAGTGGTGGTAATGGTGATGATTGTAGTGGTGATGAAGTGGTGATGAAGTGGTGATAGTGGTTTTCATGACGGTATAGTTGTTTTGTTGTTCTTGTTGTTGTTTTGTTGATTAAAAGGTGGTGAGTTTTTTTTTTTTTTTTTGGGGGGGGGGAAATAAGGGAGAGAGAAAAGGAGGAGGTGGAGGAAAGAAGGGAGGGAGGGAGGGAGGGAGGAAAGTTAGTGATGGGAGATGAATAACTGTGGAGGTGGTGGTGGAGGTGGTGGTAGTGAAGTCTGCGTGGTGATGGATGGTGGAGGTGGAAAAGCAGGTGGTGGAGGTGGTAGGTAAATGGAGGTGACAGGTGGATAAGTGTGGCAGCGGGGGAAGGAATTATGACGATGGCGGGAGAGTAATGGCGACTGGAGGAAAACTAAGGTTGGGCGGGAGGAGGAGGAGGAGGAAGAAGAAGAAGAAGAAGAAGAAGAAGAAGAAGAAGAAGAAGAAGAAGAAGAAGAAGATTAACAATAGGAAAGAATGTTTACTGGAGCGTTGAGCTAAAAAGAATATATAAGAAGAAACGAAAAATAGAAGCAAAATAAGACTAAAGCAGAAGAAAGAGATTAATGTGAAGGGGAGAGAGAGAGAGAGAGAGAGAGAGAGAGAGAGGTGAAGCAAGGAGAAGGAGGAGGAAGAGGAGGAAAGAAATAATGCGACAGGAGGAAACAGCGGGGACGAAAAAAAACAAGAAATACGAATTAAACTCACAAAACCACAAAGAACAAGAACGACTGTAACATCACAAACTATATACATTTTTCTTTCTTCTTCCAAAGCGAATAAATTATGGTGACTTTAACTTTTTGAGCATTATGAACCCAAACAAGAAGAAACTATATAATGAAGGAAAAAAGAGATTGTGTGTGGATGCTTTAGTAAGGAAAATTATGCGAATATGTAAACAGTGGAAGCGTAGATTATATGCGTTTTAAGACTGTGTGTGTGAGTTTCTCTAGTCCATATTCTCTTAAACGTATCATCCTCCAATTAACACTATTTTCAAAGGCCACGGAGATGATTAATAGGGTTTTCTTGGGTGATTTTTTCGGCTTAAGGTGTAGAAGTCGGGTAAAGCTTTCACTAGGACCACAAAACAGTCCTCAAATATCCCAGCTTAAGATGCAGAAGGCGGGAACTGTCACTAGGATCACAAAACAGCCCACAAATATCCCAGAAACGTCTAAGGGAGGCTTATTAAACGGGCTTATACGGAGACGCCGATATATTTAGGAATGCGAGCTTATGTTGTGTGCGGAGATGGATAATAGGGAGGACTACATCAGAGTATATAATAAGAACACAATAATAAAAAGAAAAGGATAACTGACCCATATCTAAGAGTTGTCTCCCTTTCTCTCTCTCTCTCTCTCTCTCTCTCTCTCTCTCTCTCTCTCTCTCTCTCTCTCTCTCTCTCTCTCTCGCTATCTCTTCTCCTTTTCTCTCTTTCTTCTCTCTCCTTCTCTCTCCTCTGGGGCACGAATTACTCTCCTTCCAGCGTCTCAGCAGTACACAAAACACACATTCCACGTTCATTTGTCCTGGGCAGAAAAAAAAACGAGGAGGAGGAGGAGGAAGATGGACGAGGGAAGAGGAGGAAAAGTTAATACAAAGGACGAAGGGAAGGAAAGGAAAAGAGGAATTGGTAGAGAGGAAGGAAGAGGAACGAGGAGAAGTTAATACAGAGGACGAAGGGAAGGAAAGGAAAAGAGGAATTGGTGGAGAGGAAGGAAGAGGAACGAGGAGGAGAAGTTGATACAGAGGACAAAGGGAAGGAAAGGAAAATGGGAATTGATAGACAGGAGGAAGATGGACGAGGAGGAAAATGTAATACAGGGAAGGAGAGGAAAAGAGGAATTGGCAGAGAGGAAGAAAGAGGAAAGAGGAGGAAAATTTAATACAAAGGACGAAGGGAAGAAAAGGAAAAAAATAAATTGAAAGAGGGGAAGGAAAGGAGGTCAAGGAAAGTGAAGTTAAATAGAAGTGCAGAGAAGGGAAGGTAAAGGAGGAAGGGAAAAGAAGTAGAGAAAGGAAAGGAAAACGAGATGGAGAAGGGGAAGGGATGTTTGTAGGATGGAAGAAAGAAGGGAAGGAATGTATAGCGGGAAAGCGAACAATAGGAAAGGAAAGGAAGGAAGGGGAGGAGAAGAGGGGAAAGGCATAGGAAAGGAAGGAAGGAACAGCGGGAAAGCGAACAATAGGAAAGGAAAGGAAGGAAGGGAAGGAGAAGAGGGGAAAGGCAAAGGAAAGGAAGGAAGGTACAGCGGAAAAGCGAACAAAACGAAAGGAAAGGAAGGAAGGGAAGGAGAAGAGGGGAAAGGCAAAGGAAAGGAAGGAAGGTACAGCGGAAAAGCGAACAAAACGAAAGGAAAGGAAGGGAGGGGAGGAGAAGAGGGGAAAGGCAAAGGAAAGGAAGGAAGGTACAGCGGAAATGCGAACAAAAGGAGAGGAAAGGACGGGAAGGATAAATGGAAAAGACAAAGGAAGGGAAGGAAGGTACAGCGGAAATGCGAACAAAAGGAAAGGAAAGGAGGAGGAGGGTAAATGGAAAAGACAAAGGAAGGGAAGGAAGGTACACCGGAAAAGCGAACAAGCGAAGGAAAGGAGGGGAAGGGTAAAAGGAAAAGGCAAAGGAAGGGAAGGCGGGAGATAAGTTGGTCCTGATTGGGTGTGCGAGTCCCCCGTCGAGGCAGTCATTATTGCGGACTTTAATTAAGTTCAGAAACGGGGGGAAAAAAACACGAACGGGTAATTTCCGTCCGTGATGTATGTCAGGTGTTTTTCTTCGGCTTTTTTTTTTTTTTTTACTGTTAATGAAAATGTGTAACTGGACTGGATTTTATAATTTGTTCTTGTGTTTTTGTGGGCGAGAGAGAGAGAGAGAGAGAGAGAGAGAGAGAGAGAGAGAGAGAGAGAGACGGTTTCTAGCACACACACAAAAAAAATAAAGAAGAAAAACGAAATCAGCGTTGGCGAAGGTGCGTGCAAAGTGAAACAGGTGTAGGCGACGTGTGTGTGTGTGTGTGTGTGTGTGTGTGTGTGTGTGTGTGTGTGTGTGTGTGTGTGTGTGTGTGTGTGTGTGTGTGTGAATTGCAGGAGACAGGTGTGGGTAAGGAGAGGATTTCGAAGCGTTATTAGAAGCAGGTGTGTGTATGTGTGTGTGTGTGTGTGTGTGTGTGTGTGTTCATAAAGGGACTCTGTTGATGCATATTACAGGTGCATCAAGTAACCGAGACGACTCATTAAGTGCAGGTGTGCTTCTCTCTCTCTCTCTCTCTCTCTCTCTCTCTCTCTCTCTCTCTCTCTCTCTCTCTCTCTCTCTCTCTCTTCACAGGGAAAGTAATTACCTGTCTTCCTTTAACGCACCGCTTTCTCAGAAGGGGGAGAGAGAGAGAGAGAGAGAGAGAGAGAGAGAGAGAGAGAGAGAGACTAATTAACATGTCCAGTCCTCTCGTCCTAAATGAGGAACGAAGCTTTACATTATTTTTTTTTCTTTTTATTGAATATTACACACACACACACACACACACACACACACACACACACACACACACACACACACACACACACACACACACACACACACACACACACACACACACACACGCGCACGCACGCACGCACACTCACACAGTTTATCGCGGCCTCTGTTCATGCTTTTTAATCTTAAGGAATTCAACTTTTTTTTCGACCGTCTTTACGTATTTTGAGATTCCAGCTTTCTCATGACTTTTGCTTTACTAGTTGTTTATTATTATTTACCACATTTACTATATTTATCACTATTATTACTCCTTCATTCTTAGGTTCATACTCGTTTTGTTTATGTTCTCTTTTGCGTAATCTACCTGGTACCTTTTTTCCTCTTATTTTATTACGTGGGAGTTTTTTGGGGTTTTTTTTACTCAGCTGTCTTCATTACATTGGTTAAGAATATCACATCAAACCTTACCTGTATTTTCTACCTTTACTTTCCTTTTCACTTTTCTGGTCTCACCTTGAAGGACGCAACCAATCTCACTTTACCTGACATTTACTTCCTTTCACACACACACACACACACACACACACACACACACACACACACACACACACACACACACACACACACACACACACATACACACACACATTCCCCAACACCAGCATTCTTACATATCACTCACTTTCGAGGTCAAGTACTATACGAGATCTTGTACTTTCTTTTCCGGTTCCCCTTCAGTCCCATTATCCCACCCAGCCATGCAGCCAGACGAAATTACACCCATCCAGACAGGCACAGACAGACAGACAGACCTACATTTACCCAGCCGTCCACACACACACACACACACACACACACACACACACACACACACACACACACACACACACACACACACACGTTCAAGGTTACTTTTTATTTCCCTGGAGTCTTGGTTTTTCTAGTTCGTCCAGGATCGCTCTCGGCACCTTGCGTCACTCTCCCTTCCCTCCTCCTCCTCCTCCTCCTCCTCCTCCTTCCCACCCTTCACCTGCTTCGATAGACTCTGGTTCCCTTTTTAGAGTATTCGGCCACGTGTGTTGAGTTACGAAACTGTACTTCCTGCGGTCATGAATTCTTAGTTTTTTTTTGTTTTGTTTTTTATTCTTCGTTACGTGATTTCTTATATCTTTATGCTCTTGTGCCTATTCTTTATTCTTTCTTTCTTTATTCTTTATTTTTTTCTTTCTTTATTTTCTTGTTCCTTTCTTATTCCTCTATTCTTTGCTATCGTTTCAGGGTTTTGTATTTTTTTGTCGTGGTGTATTACGAAACTGTGCTTACCTCTTGCATTCTTAGGTTCTTACTCGTTTTGTTTTTGTTTCTCCCTCTTCGTATTCTACCAAGTACCTTTTTTTCTCTTATTTTGTAGGGGAGAGGTATTGTTTCTTGACTTTTTGTTTACTTAGTCTTTATTTCAGTCATTATTTTATTCATCAGTGTTATTATTAGTAGTAGTAGTTGTAAATATTATATCCCAGTGAATAATCTGTTCGACATATTTCAGTTTACTTTATTATTGTTTATTTTTCCTTCCTTTCAACATAGTATTAGAAGAGAATCGAGTCCTATTTTTTTCTTTTTCATCCTCTTATTGTTCATTATTGACGGAATGAAATACTTTCCCCTCCACGCATTTTTAGTGGTTCATAATAACTGTGTTTCGTGTCCAATCTCTTCCCCCTCACTCTACCGACACACACACACACACACACACACACACACACACACACACACACACACACACACACACACACACACAGTCACGCTATACCTAGGAATTCACCACCAATCCTTGCACGCTACTCCCTCCCCAATACCACCACCACCACCATCACCATAACTACCACCACCACCACGCCGATATACACCTCTTAACACCCATTCTCAACACCCATGCTTATCCCTGCCTCTCCACCCCACTCCACATGACACCCCACACACTTACATACACACATACACCCACACGCTAACCTCCCCACCCACTCCTCCTTTGCCTATCCTCCCCTTACGTTCCTCTCCCCTCTCCCTTCTCCCTTACCTTCCCTCCCCTTTGTGAGTCAGAGGGGAAAGGGGAGGATAATCCGAGGACCACATCTCGTAACCCTCAGAGTCTCGTAACTTGGCGAGGGGGAAGGGAAGGGAAGGGAAAGGAAGGGGGGGAAGGGAAAGGAAGGAGGGGAAGGGAAAGGAAGGAGGGGAAGGGAAGGGAAGTTAAAAAGTGAATGTTAGGGAGTAGATGGGAGTAGAAGGTAAAGAAGTAAAGGAAAAGAATGGTAGATAGGGAAGGAAATGAGATGGAAGGAGGAAAGGGGTGGTAAAGGAAGGGAAGAAAAGGAAAGGGAAGGATGAGGGAAGATAAAGAGGAGAGGAGAAGAGAAAGTTAGAAAGGGAAGGAAATGAGCGGGGGGGAGGTAAGAGGTAGGAAAGGAAGGAAAGGGAAATTTACTGTAAAGGGAAGAAAAAGAAAAGAAGTGGAGGGGGAGAAATGGAAAGTAAGGTTAGGGAAGTGAAGTTAAATGGAAGGGAAGGGAAGGGAACGAAAATTTAAAAAGGAAGGGAAGAAAAAGGGGATCTGAAGGAGGGAAAGGAAAGGAGGAAAGTTAAAAAAGAAATGAGGGAAGAAGTTAAATGGAAGGGAAGGGAAGGGAACGAAAATTTAAAAGGAAGGGAAGAAAAAGGGGATCTGAAGGAGGGAAAGGAAAGGAGGAAAGTTAAAAAAGAAATGAGGGAAAAGAAGTATAGCAAGGAAAGGAAATGAGATGGAGTAAGGGAAGGGGTAGGAAGGGGAAGGGAAAAGAAAGGGGAACTGAAGGAGGGGAAGGGAAAGGGAGGAACGTTAAAAAAGAAATGAGGGAAAAGAAGTATAGCAAGGAAAGGAAATGAGATGGAGTAAGGGAAAGGGTAGGAAGGGAAGGAAAATGCAAAAGGAAGAAAAGAAAAAGGGGAACTTAAGGAGGGGAGGGAAAGGAGAAAAGTTAAAAAAAAGAAGTGAGGGAAAAGAAATATAGCAAGGAAAGGAAATAAGAATGAGCAAGGGAAGGGTTGGAAGGAAGGGGAGGGAGGGAAGGAGAAGTTTAAAGGGGAGGGAGGGAAGGGGAGGGAAGGGGAAGAAAGTTTAAAGGGAAGGGATGGGAAGGACTGTGGAGCCTCTTCTGTGGATTTGCGGCGCCGACACCCTGAAGGTTTTCTCTCCTCCTCCTCCTCCTCCTCCTCCTCGTTATTTCTATCCCAACAAATTTTCGTTCTCTTTCTCCTCCACTGTTTCCTCCTCCACCTCCTTGCATTCGTAATCCACTATTTTTCTTTTCTTTCTTTCTCCTTTTTTTTCCACTCCGCGCCATGTTCCTACTTTAATATTTTTCCTTTGACTCTTTTCTTCTCACTTTCCTTGACATTCTGAAGTAGTAGTAGTAGTAGTAGTAGTAGTAGTAGTAGTAGTAGTAGTAGTAGTAGTAAAATCACACAAAATCAGGCTGCTTTCAGATTTATTACCTTATTTATTCCTCTTATTCAGTATCTTTATCTCTCCGTCATCATTTATCACCCTTCCTCTCTTCCTCCCTCTTCCATCTTTCCATCAGACATTCTATCTTCTCTCCTCCCATCTCCTCTTTCATCTCGTGTCGCTTGTCTTTCCCCGTTTATCACTTTTCCCCCTCTTCCCTTTTCATCTTCCTCCTCCTCCTCCTCCTTCTCATTCTTCCTTTTGTTTGTCACCCAAGTTTAACGCATCGATATTTATGATTTCCTCCGTTCATACACTTATCCCCTTAATCTCCTCCTCCTCCTCCTCCTCTTCCTCTTCCTTCTTCTCTTCCTCTTTCATCATCATCTTGTCACATCTTCCCCTCTTTTTCCTCCTCTTCCTCCCCTTCTCTCATTGTTCGTATGTTTGCCTCCCCTCCATTCTCTCTCTCTCTCTCTCTCTCTCTCTCTCTCTCTCTCTCTCTCTCTCTCTCTCTCTCTCTCTCTCTCTCTCTCTCTCAATTTAGGCTTTCCGTCCCTCCCTCCATTATTTTATCTCCATATCCTCTTTTTTACTCATTTTTTCTCTCTTCTCTCTCTCCTCTTCTCCTTTCCTCCATATCCTATTTTTTTCACCATTTCCTCTCCTCTCCTCTCCTCTCCTCGCCTCGCCTCTATCTCCATATCTTTTTTTTTTCATTTTTCTCTCCTTTCCTCTTCTCTTCTCTTCCTCTCACTGGCCACTACTCCATTCATTCTTCTTCCTCTTACTTCCTTCATTCTCTCCTCTTGCCAAATTTCACTCTCTCTCCCTCCCCCTCTCTTTCTCTCTGCCTTCCTTCCTTCCTTCCCCTCATCCATCCTTCCTTCCCTTACCGCCTCCCCTCCTACTTTTAATTTCCACTCATCCTGTAAGGGCCTCACATCCTCATCCTCCTCCTCCTCCTTTTCCCCTTCTCTCACTCCTCTTCTTTCCCCTTCCCCACCCCTTCCATCCCCTCCCATCCCCTCTCGAATCCCCTCGCAACCCCTACCCTCACGACCCCCTCCCACGCTCTCCCACGCCCTCCCTTCCCCTCTCACGCCCTCTCGCCCCCCTTCCTCCGCCCCCCCCTCTCCATGTCGGTTATTGATCAGACTGTCTGGCCTGGCCCTGTCTGCTCCTCTGCTGGCTACTACTACAAGGTTGCTGGCTCTCTCTCTCTCTCTCTCTCTCTCTCTCTCTCTCTCTCTCTCTCTCTCTCTCTCTCTCTCTCTCTTATTATTCTCTCGCCTACTTCTCTCCCTTTCCCATTTTCCTCCTCCTCCTCCTCCTCCTCCTCCATCATTCCCATACTCTGCTCTTTAGTTCCCCATATTTCACTACCTCTTTTGTTTTCCCGCACATTATCAGAGAGAGAGAGAGAGAGAGAGAGAGAGAGAGAGAGAGAGAGAGAGCACTCACAACAGGGTGTCGGGATGGCTTCTCGCTGCCTGCCTCCCAAAATGACAGCACAAACAGCCCGGCAGCTGGCGGGAACTGTTTCGCCGCCTCCGCCGAGCGTGGAGGCGCCGCGATGAACCTGCGAATGTAATGACCAGACATTCCTGTAGCCATAAAGAGTCGAGCAATTAAAGGGAAGGGCTATTTTTTTCTGTCCCTAAGTCCATTCTTCGATAACTAATTAACTATACGAGTATATAGAAAATGAAAGATATTTACACAGCAGAGGGAATTTGGATTCAAGAAAATATTTAAATGTATATGACTTTCTCAAGAAATATTATTGTAGCTACTGAGAGAAACTAGAAACTACGCAAATTGTTAACAAATGATGCTGAGGGAGCGGCAGACCTCGAAGAGAAAATTTGTTTTTGAAAAGTTCCGTCTTTAGAAAGTCCCAAGTGTATCATGTTAAGAAATGTGATCTTTACTTCTAGATTATGAGTATGCTTTATAAGTGGCCGTAATGATCGGAGATAAGAACGAATAGGCGGGTAAAACACTTTCGGAAACAATAATATTCCCAATGAACACACGTTACAATCAAACTGTTTTCATAGGAATGTTACAGTTCAAATGTACTCAAAGAAGCAATAGGGATGGAAAAAAAAAAGTCACCATAATGCCTCTCTCCCAAGACATTTAGCCAAGAAGAGCGAGAATGATCATAAAATAAAAGAACACACATTTCAATCAAACTGTTTTCATAGGAATGTTACAGTTCAAATGTACTCAAAGAAGCAATAGGAATGGAGAAAAAACGCCACCATAATGCCACTCTCCCAAGACATTTAGCCAAGAAGAGCGAGAATAATTTTTTGAAAGGGTAAAATTATCCTCATATAAAAGGAATGGAAGGTCGGAGAAAGAGGAAATTCTTCCATCACCGAGCAGTTCAGGGGCGCCGTCGTTGAAAAGAAAAGACGGAAGAAGTAGTTTTAAAATATAACACCGCGTCCATCAATAAAACATCGCAAATATAATGAAAGACAACGGAGACTGAGGGAAAAAATACTAGAAATCTCTTATGAAAGACAACGGAGACTTAGGAAAAAAATACTAGAAATTCCATATAAGTGAACATTTCGGGAAACAATACACACGAAGGAAAAATAACATCAATGGAAAATAATAAAGAAATAGTTATTGTTGTCCGTGAAACAATGTAGAGGAAAAAAAATGTTGCCTCGGAAAAAAAAAAATGTGATCACTGTACTCCAGAGAAACCGTAAAAGGAAAACATAAGGAACAAAGAAGTTGAAGTTGACTCATAATACAATTTACCGGTGATCAGACGCACGCAGCAGCTACCGAGAAAAAGGGAGTCGAGGAAAGGCGAACAGAAAAGCAGTTATTTCATCCTATTTCTCGGCATCTCTCCCTTTCATCCCAGCGTCTCGTCTCCCCGTGTCAGTTTACCTCGTTCAGGGAAGGGAATTGGTATGGGAGTCCGTCGCAATTCGATCTTCAGCTCTTTATCGTCAATTTTCCATCTCCTCGCCGCTTCTCATCTCTCTTTCTCCTCCCCTCGCCTCCGCAGCCTCCCCGTCCGTCCTCATCTTAGCCGCCGCACACACACAAAAAAAAGAGGAAATATTAATCTTTCTGTATCTCGTATTTCTCTTTCCTCCATTTTTTCATGGTGTCACATTTCTCATGCTGACTACATTTATATATTCCTCTTTCCTTTCTTCTTTTTATTTTTCCTCTCCATCTTTCTCCTCCTCCTCTCCGCCCCCGCCTTTACTCTGTTCCCTTCCCTCCCTCGATTCCTTTATCAATGTTCCTCGCTGGTTCCGTTCTGTCCTCCCCCTCAACCCACTTTCTCCCCCTTTTTTCCCCTTCCCGCCTCATCTCTTTCCCCTTCCCCTAAAATTTCTACATCAGTGTCCCCTTCTGCTTCCCACTTTAACCGCCCTTCACCCCCTCAACCACCCTCTCTCCGCCTCAACCCCTCTCTCCTATCCCCTCCCCCCACTCCCCTTTCTCCCCTCCCCCTTCGTCTCTGTTTCCCTTTCCCTGCCAATTTCTACATCAGTTCCCCCACCCCCCCTCCCTTGCTTCCATCTTCCCCCCCTCATTCTTCTCCCTCCCCCCTCTCTCCCCCTCAACCTCTCTCTCCTACACGGCAATCTAGATGTGACATATTTTGATGGTGAAGTCCATGGATTAGAAACCAGTGTTGTATTACTTATATATTAAAAAAGATACTTATTCATTACACGGTTGTAGGTGTGAGGATGAAGTTCTTTTGTGGGTGTTTGTTTGTTGATTTTGTTTTCTAATTGTTTGTTTATCTTGATTATTTGATGATTTGTTTATTTTTTTCTTCTCGGGAGCTTTCTATGAGAGAGAGAGAGAGAGAGAGAGAGAGAGAGAGTAAAATAAAGTAAAAAATTCAGTGGGTAAAATAAACACACACACACACACACACACACACACACACACACACACACACACACACAGACCTAGCCTCTCGCGGCCCGACATTCCGTTTTAGTATCAAGAAGGAAAGGAGAGAGAAAAAGAAAGGAGGGAAGAAGGGACAGAGAGGGGAAGGAAGGAAGGGGGGGAGGGACAGAGAGGGGAAGGAGAGAGAGAGAGAGAGAGAGAGAGACGCCACACCAAGCTACACACGAGCTATGAATATATTCCACTCTACTCTTTCCCCCCCAAAAAAAAATATCCCCTCCCCCTCTTATCCCTCAATTCCTTTCCCCCCTCTTTCTCCCTTCCCCCAAAACTACTCCCCTCACCCCTCCTACTCCTCTATTCCTCCCTCCCTTCTTTCTCTCTTCCCCTCAACCCCTCTCTCCTCATCTCTCTTATTCCTCTTCTATTCCTCCCCTCTTTCTTCTTTCCCACCTCTGTTTTACTCCTCTATTCCTTCATTTCTCCTTTCTCTCCTTCCCTCAACCCCTCTTTCCTTACTCCTCTTATTTCTCTTCTGTTCCTCCTCTCTTCTCTTCCCTCAACCTCTCTCTCCTCACCCATGTTAACCCTCCCCTTTTATTTTCCTCTCCTCCCCCTTTTCCCCTCTTCCCCTTCTCCCCACGCTTTACTCCCATCACTCCCTCTTCCCCTTCTCCCCAGCGGTCGGTACTCTCGCCGCCTCTAACTCCCTCATGTCCCCTTTAATCCCCTCGCCTCCCTGACCCCGCCGCTGCCGCCACCACCGCCGCCACCCTCACCCCCAGCGTCTTGTCCTCCCCCCGTCCGTCACTCCTGTATTCACCTTTGTCCATTCTCCCCTCCCTCTGGTGTCCCCTGTGGCCCCTTCACCCTTCAGGAAAGTAGATGCAGCCTCCCTAGTCTTCCTCTTCTTCTTCCTCTTCCACCTCTTTGTTGCATGGGGTGTCTTCTATTTCTACCTTTAACCCTCCCGTTGCCCGTCTTCCTCCTCCTCCTCTTCTTCCTCTTCCTCCTCTTTGTTGCATGGGTGTCTTCTATTTCTTGTGCATGGGTCTTCTTCTTCTTCCGTTTTACCCTCCCGTTGCCCGATTTCTACCGTTTGACCCTCCCGTTGCCCGTCTTCCTCCTCCTCCTCTTCTTCCTCTTCCACCTCTTTGTTGCATGGGTGTCTTCTATTTCTACCGTTTGACCCTCCCGTTGCCCGTCTTCCTCCTCCTCCTCTTCTTCCTCTTCCACCTCTTTGTTGCATGGGTGTCTTCTATTTCTACCGTTTGACCCTCCCGTTGCCCTTTTTCCCAGCATTTTTGAAGTCCTGTTTTTTTTTTTTTTTTTTTTTTTTTGTCTTTGTTCGTCGGCATGTTCATTCAGTGTTGCATCGCGTTTGATCTGACCTAGTATTAAGTGAATGTATAAGTATAAGTATAGTATAAGTGAATGATGATATATAAAAAATGGTATAATGTGACATATATATATATATTTAGCATACACTTGAGATACATGTATAAACTCATGTGAAATATTTATTGATTATGTATAGTATAAGATTTTGTTTGTACCTGTGTGTCTGTGTTGAGGGAGGTAGCGTATGTGTGTGTGTGTGTGTGTGTGTGTGTGTGTGTGTGTGTGTGTGTATGGGTGTGTGTTTTACCGCGCGGCTGAGTCAACAAAGTAAAAGAAAAGGTCTCGTTAACAAACTACTCCGTGACTGGACTTCGTTGAGCCAATTTGTCAAAGGTTAGTCGGGTCGGTCTAATAGGCGGGGGCGAGGGGGGCGGGGGGCGTCTACGAGAGAGAGAGAGAGAGAGAGAGAGAGAGAGAGAGAGAGAGAGAGAGAATGTTTGACTCAATTCCGGATCCGGTTCGCCCAGAATGAGGAGGAGCTTTGTGTCTTTGTCGTCCGCGAAATTGTCCGGTAAGAGAACAGGACCAAACCACACAGAGGATCAAAGGCGGCCAGATGATGTGTGTGTGTGTGTGTGTGTGTGTGTGTGTGTGTGTGTGTGTGTGTGTGTGTTCGAATGGGATCAAATAAGGCAACATATCCATTCCTTTAGGTACACTACGGGAGCTCTCGCCGCCTCCCCTTGTCTCGTGTGTGTGTGTTTGTATGTGTGTTCGTGATGTACTTTGATGGCGCGTCCAGGGAAATATCGCTAATGGTGTTCTTTCTTCTCCCCCAGGCGGTGTTGGGAGCGGTATGCAGGAGGGAGGCGACGGCGACCAACGAGTCCGCATCAGCCAGGTAAAGTACTGATGTCCAGGTGTGCCCCTCTCACCTGGCCGCCGCTCCGTGTTGTCCTGTGTTGTTGTGTAATTGGCAATAATCTCTCACTCCATTGTTTTTATTTCCGTCTTGTCTGATAATGGGTTTTGGCGATAGTGTCTTTACTTACCTGTTGAGGAAAAGTAAAAGTGTTGTTTGTGTTCCTACTGATGATTTAAGGCTCGTTTTCTATGATAAGGGGTGGCTTGAGGGGCTGCTCAGGTGGTGTGCCGGGGTGAGGTGATGAGGTAATGTATCAAAGGGAACGGACGGTGGTATTTCTTTTTTTTATTTCTAATCATATAGTCTGAGTCTTTTCCTTCGTGAACTGTTTACGGTAAGTTTAGGGCTTGAGTTCAGTACATTCATTTATCACTTCGGTTTAATTTTCATTGTGTGATGCAATGTATTTCAGATATATTGAAGAAAAAGGGTTTTTTTCATCACTTTTGTTCGAATTCAGTGTTTGACATGGATGGATGATGATGGAGGTGATGGAGGTGAATGAATGATGATGATGGAGCTCCCGTGGCCAAGGAAGAAGGAGTGGTTGTGTGAATATATGAGAGCCGGTGGTGGTGGTGATGGTGGTGGTGGTGGTGGTGGTGGTGGAGATGCGTGGCTGTGGTATGGAGGTGTAGGCAGAAGTGTAGGTGTAGGTGGTAGTGTAGGTGGTGGGGGTCGTGGTGGTGTTAGCGGTAATAACATTGTATAACAGTCTTCACACTTTTTCACGTTACCCATTAAGTAATTCCCTCTGTGAGTGAAGCAACGTACCATTGGATCCTAAGAGAACAATAAATCTAATTAACCATTCGTGTGAGGTGAAGCTGGCGGTCGTGACGCACACACGCACCGGCGGCGGGAGACAAAGAGACACATTAGCGGCCCCTTACTGAGCGTTTCCGAGAGAACTCTTACCCGCGTGTGGGGGAGAACAGACCCGGCTCCTGCCAGCCTCCGGGAGCAGCGTTGTCAAATTATCGTACTCACCGCATTGCATTTTCGTAGTTTCAGACTGATAACTATGGCAAAAAGAAAAAAAAAAGAGCATCAATAAACAACAGCTTTTACGCTAACTTTAATTTTCTATCGTTATTTGTGCAGGTACGAGAGTTTGAGGCTTAAAAATTATAAATACAATATGGTGAATACGATAATCTGGCAACGCTGTCCGGGAGTCTGGCCTCGGCACACAATGTAGCATATAGTACGGTACAGTATATATATATGTGACGGCGCTTACAGTTTTCTGGTTCTCTTCTGACAATAGAGCTGAACCAAGAGACCTTCCAACTTGGTAATATGGTATGTTTTCGTATACATATTTTACAGCGGAGAAAAATACACTCGTACACACACTTTCTTATTCATAGGTTATTACTGTATATTTTCTTATCTGTTTCATTATCTGATATATTCTAATTTATTCAGTGGCTTGTTTATATACGCACTTATTTGCTTACCTATTCATGTATGCTTATTTGATTATTTCGTCGTTGAGTTACTTTACGATATTGGGTTGCAAGGAGACGCATCGTAACAGCAGCAGCACCGACAGCCACACGCCGCAGCGGTAACACAAGCCCTGCCTCGCACAGCTATCAAAGCCTCGCCTCAACAAGCAACTCCGGCATTGTTAACTTACTGAGGGAACTCTCTCTCACTCACCCTCCCTCCGTGTCTCTGCCAACCAAGTTCTGGAGTCCGCGCCGCGCACCCATGTTACCTGTGTCTGTCTGTGCATACCTCCGCCGTCTGTAGCTCGTCTGTACTTCATCTGTCTGCGTCTGTGATTTGTTTGCCTGAGCTTGTTGGTGTTTGGGTACTGGACGGCGTCAAAACCAGAGTTGTTAAGATAGTTATATCCGCAGAACCTATCGACGGAGCGCCATGATATCCACAGTTTCCGTATCTTGTCTTTGTTTTGAGTTTATTACAAAGAAGGAATGATGAAGGGAAAGAAGAAAGAAAAACGAAAGATGAGAATGGAGGGGAAGAAAGAAAGGAGAATGGAGAGCGATGATGAGGGAAAGAAGAAATAAATGAGAAAGATGAGAATGGAGGGGAAGAAAAAAAGGAGAAAGGTTGAAGGAGAATGGAGAAGGATGATGAGGGAAAGAAGAAAGAAATGAGAAAGATGAGAATGGAGGGGAAGAAAGAAAGGAGAAAGGTTGAAGGAGAATGGAGAAGGATGATGAGGGAAAGAAGAAAGAAATGAGAAAGATGAGAATGGAAGGGAAGAAAAAATGGAGAAAGATTGAAGAAGAATGGAGAGGGATGATGAGGGAAAGAAGAAAGAAATGAGAAAGATGAAAATGAAGGGGAAGCAAGAAAGGAGAAAGGTTGAAGGAGAATGGAGAGTGATGATGAGGGAAAGAAGAAAGAAATAAGAAAGATAAGATGAGATTCCAAGGAGAGAAGGAAAGGAGGAAGGTGACTTTGGAGGGGGAGGGAGAGATGATGAAAGAAAGAAAAAAGAAAGAGATAAGAATGCAGGGAAGTACGGATATGAGTATCTTCTGTTCCTCTCTTCAATACATATTTCCTGAGTGTTAGCACCAGGAAGGCTGATAACTGTGTCCTGCGATGCGGAACGGGGAAATACATCCTTGTAAAATTCCTGGAAAGTGTCTGAACGCGGCCTCCATCGAAATAAATCTCTTATGTATGCAAGATGGCCGGAGAGTGTTTAAATATTCAGCGAGACAAACAAAAGCCAATATCGGCGGAGTGACGGCGTATACACTTAAGAATATTAAACTTTTGGGAAAATATCGCAAGCCCCGGGCGACTAAATTCAAAGTAGAGAGCAGAAGGGCGACTGTTACGTTTCCGATCATGATATAGAGTTGTCGAGGGTGAGAATGGCTGTGTGAGTGTGTGGAAACGGTCTTGCATTGTGACGGTGTGCAGGGGAGAACACTTAACACGTATACCGATAGTAGTAGAATAAAAGCAGAAAGGCGTTTATTAAGTCCCCGATCATGATGTAGAGGGTGAGAATGGCTGTTTGAGGGTGTGGAAACGGTCTTGAATTGTGACGATGTGCAGGGGACGACACTTAACACGTATACCGATAGTAGTAGAATAAAAGCAGAAGGGCGTTTATTAAGTTCCCGATCATGATGTAGAGGGTGAGAATGGCTGTGTGAGTGTGTGGAAACGGTCTTGTATAGTGACGGTGTGCAGGGGACGACACTTAGATCGGTATTATAAGACACTTTCGCTTCTTACATCAGCTATTTCTAAAGGTCAAAGAGGGGGTCAGTCGGGTTCTAATGACTGTTTCTTTAGGTTCACGGTACAGAGGAAGAGGCAAACTACCACCAGGGTCATAAAAGTAGTACTGGAAATGCCCGCAACTCCTACGAATGCCTTGTCAAATATGTGAACTTTGGCGACGAAATGTTTAGTAATATGACCCTTAGTATGTACCGATGGTCTGAACGCGGCTGATGCTATAAGAATAAAATCAGAATGACGTTTTATTATGTTCCCGGTCATGATGTAAAGGTTGAAGATGGCTCGTGTGAGTGTGTGGAAACGGTCTTGTATTGTGACGGTGTGCAGAGGACGATACCGATAGTCTGTAAGCGGGTGATGCGAGTAGAATAAAATCTGAATGGCGTTATTATTAAGTTTCCGATCATGATGTAGAGAGTGAAGATGGCTCGTGTGAGTGTGTGGAAACGGTCTTGTATTGTGACGGTGTGCAGAGGACGACACCGATAGTCTGTAAGCGGGTAATACGAGTAGAATAAAATCTGAATGGCGTTATTATTAAGTTCCCGATCATGATGTAGAGAGTGAAGATGGCTCGTGTGAGTGTATGAAAACGGCCTTTGCATCTTTTGTAATGGCATGCCGCGGACGACACTACGTATTAGAATATAACAATGGTGTGCAGGGGGACGATACTTGATCTGCAGCGATGGTGTGCAAGGGAACGACACTGGAGAGTTGTAGTGATGGTGTAAAGGGAGATGACGTTATTAAAATATAAGGATTGTGTTCAGGTTGATGACGCTGTAGAAATGTGAAGAGGGTGCCCAGGGGGATGACACTCGTGGGTGTTTTTCTTTATTTATTTGGGGTTTTTATCATATTTGGGGTTATTTTTTTTCATCGTTATTAATATTTTCATCTCCTTGCATTTCCCCTCGCAAAATATCATCATAGTTACGATCTCGCCTTTTTCTTGTTTTTATTATTATTATTATTATTATTATTATTATTATTATTATTATTATTATTATTATTATTATTATTATTATTGTTGTTGTTGTTGTTGTTGTTGTTGTTGTCTGCTCTTAACGGCCCTCCCCCCTCCCTCCTCCCTTGGGTAGTTTAGGGGGCTGATCCACGTTAATGTAATTACCAACAAATCCCACTGCGTCATGTACCTGGTTAACCCATTACAGTATTTTCGCCTAATTGGACCCATTATCATAACATAAGCTTTGGGTCCAGTTATGGGAATGTATTGCTGAGCGTTTTATCCAAGTGTGTGGGGGGGAGGGGGCGCTCCTTCCTTCCTTCCTTCTTTCCTTCCATCTCTCTCTCTCTCTCTCTCTCTCTCTCTCTCTCTCTCTCTCTCTCTCTCTCTCTCTCTCTCTCTCTCTCTCTCTCTCTCTCTTTTGCCATCTTCCTTCTGCATCGCCATCATCATCTTTTTTCTCTTCTTTCCTTCATCATTTCTTCCTTCTCCTGCTCCGAACAGTCACCTTTCTCTTTCTCTCTTTCCCTGCATCCTCATCTTTCTTTCTCCTTCTTCTTTCCCTCATCATCTCTCTCCATTCTCCTTCAACCTTTCTCCTTTCTTTCTGTCCCTGCATTCTTATCTTTCTTTTTTCTTTCTTCTTTCTTTCATCATTTCTCCCTCCTCCTCCTCCTCCTCCTCCAAATAGTTACCTTCCTTCCTTTCGCCCCTTTCCCTCCTTTCTCATTTCCTTCTTTTTTCTGTCTTGTTTCCTTCATCATCTCTCCCTTCTCCTCCGGCTTTCCTTTCCTCCCTTCTTCTTTTCCCATTGTTCTCATCTTTCGTTTTTTCTCTCTTCTTTCCCTCATCATTTCTCCTTTTTTTTCCGTGGTCTCTTGTTCTTCAGTTATTCCTCTCTTCTTTTCTCCTCCTCTCTCATCATCATCCGAATTTCCCTCTTATCTCCATTCTTTCTCTTTCTCCTCTATTTTCTCCTTTCTTCAAACCGTCGGCTTTCCTTCATTCTCTTTCCACTTTTCTGTGCCTGTTTTTTCATCCTCCTTTTTTTTCCTTTCTTCCTTCCCTTCTTCTTTTCTTCCTCCTCTTCTTCTACTCCTGTTCGCATCCCCACTTTCCCCATGCATGCCTCCTTTCTCTCTCCTTTATATTCACAATCCTTTCTTCCTTCCTGCATTTTTTTTTTATGGTCTTCCCTTTTTTCATTTCACAGTTTTTCGTTTTCTTTATTTCTTTCGATTTCTTATTTTTCTTCCTCGTCATCTTTCCCGCATTTTCGTTAAACGGCAGTAAATTTCTTCTCGCCAAATCTCTCATGTCCATTAACTTTCCTCTTTCTCCTCCTCTCCATCATATTTTCTCTCCTCCTCCTCCTCCTCCTCCTCCTCCTCCTCCTTCTCCTTCACCACCACCACCTTCAGCGCCTCCCATCACCCGGCCAAGTGTCTCGCTCCGTCTCATTCACTGTCTCGTCCATCGCGTGAAGTCCCGTTCCCGCCGAGCCTCGTTTATGGACCCTCGCCGCCGCAGCCAAGGGTAGAGCAGCCGCCGCCTCCGCCGCCGCCTCCTTCCCTGGCTTATCCTTTACTGTGCATGAATAAATTATGATAAAGAAGTTACCCAGTCTGCATGATAACGAATGAGGGATTTTGCAGTGGTGAGCGGAAAGCGAAGGAATAGAATTGTTTGGTGTTGTTTGTGTCTCCGTGTATCTTACTGTTCCGGGGAATCTTGAGTTTGAGATCAGCGGTAACACGTTCTTTCTTTCTTCATTTCTCCCTCCTCCTTCTCCTCCAAATAGTTACCTTCCTTCCTTTCGCCCCTTTCCCCTGCATTCTCATTTTCTTTTTTTCATTCTTCTTTCCTTCATCATCTCTCCCTTTTCCCCTCCGGCTTTCCTTTCCTTCTTTCTTTCCCTTCACTCTCATCTTTCGTACCGCTCTTCCTTTAGTACTATTTCCCAAGGCACAGAGAAGACTTACCGGGTGTTCAGTGGGTGATATTTTGCGTTCGAGGTGCAGAGACCGTGTAAAACTTATCAACGGGATCACAAAACAGTCCACGAGGTATCCGAGCAACTTCCACGAGAGGCTATTCCAACAGGCGAATTGAGGGGCCCATACGTTTAAAAATACAGGCTTAAGAATATTCACGTGTGACAAATCGAACATAAACAAGCAGCCAGTATACATAGAGTTAGAATTCTTGCAGCGGAACCGTTCTCGGGACGTCTTACGCGAACCTCTTCAAAATTGGAACCGAGAGTGGGAGTGACTCTGTATTCTTGGACGACTGTGAATTTTTAGATTGTCGTAACGGCGGCGTCTTCTTCGTCTCTCGTGATGCGTTCTTAATAAAAGCTAAGCGGTGAGTTACATGTTGCTGGCTCGCTCGTTGGCTCAGGATCCGTATTCTCAAAAAAAAAAAGGAAGACCATAAAAAAAGAAAATGCAGGAAGGAAGAAAAGATTGTGAATATAAATGAGAGAGGGGAGGCATGCATGGGGAAAGTGGGCATACGAATAGGAGTAGAAGAGGAGGAGGAAGAAAAGAAGAAGGGAAGGAAAAAAAAAAAAAAAACGGTACGCCTCTTTGTAAAGCGCTGGGACTTCCTTGGACTATTGTGATTTTTGGGATAGCTTAACCCCTTGACTGTGGATTTCCTACCAGAAGACATCACCAAGCTACAGGAATGGAACAAAAAGTGGCTGCAACAATTCACCGAAGAAAAATATAAAGTCCTGCATCTTGGGAGGGTTATCCAGCACACCAATACCACATGGGAAACACTCCACTATCCACCACAAAGGCAGAGAAAGACGTGGAAGTGTATGTTACCTGGCTATCAGTGAAGACAAAATCTGTGCCAATCGCAACGGACGGGTTAACACGGCTTCTGCACCTTAAACGAGAAAAAGAACTCCTGAAAATCCGGTTCATCTTCTCTGTAGCCTGGGAAAATAGTCGTTATTGGAGCCCGGATTTAGAATATTGGCACTGGGTCTGGTTGGCTGTCCAGTCCCACCGCGCTGCCCAACACATTCACGCCACAGTCACAGCGGCGCCTCTCTACACTAGACACTTGACCAGCCTCTTAAAGGGGCTATTACACTGGGCAAATTTTCCGTGGATCTTCAGTCAAACCACGATTTCCGCTGGCGTGGTTCTCATTTGTTTCTTGTTATTGCTGCTGCTGATGATGATGAGTAATACCGCCGTCCTTCGATGAAATCTACCGTAGCTTTGGAAGATCGTGGACACGTCAGAAAACCACGGAAATACGAGAACCACGCCAGCGGAAATCGTGGTTTGACTGAAGTTCCACGGAAAATTTGCCCAGTGTAATAGATCCTTAAGCAAGACGGGTAACGCTTTCAGTTTATAATTTATTTGCCTGGAGAAGAGGAACAAGAAAATTTAATCCATCCATGTTCCTCCCTGGAATTTAACTACTCGTGTTACGTATTTTCATCTCCAGTCCACTCTCCAGACAATTTCCAGCTCATTATGCCTCCCACTAATTACTTTTCCCGCGGTTCAGAGATTCCTCTTTTATTTCGGGTTATGAGAGGCATTTTCACGCTTCCTCAGTATTTTTTCAATCAGCGTGTGTGAGGTCTTGGCGTATGTTCGTCCTGCATAGTCCGAGATATGTTGCTATGTGTTTATTGGCTGAGCGACACGACTACGAGCTGGACCCTTGATAGTAGTCTCATAACCTCCTCTTGTCTGTGTCGACTTAACCGTCCGCTGCGATTGGCACGGATTTCGCCTTAACTGGTAGCCTGGTGACGTATGCTCCCAGGTCTTTCTGTGCCTCTGTGGTGGGTAGTGGAGTGTTTCCCATGTGGTATTGGTATGCTGGATCTCCCCTCCCAAGATGCATGACCTCACATTTTTCTTCACTAAATTGGAGCAGCCACTTTTTGTTCCACTCCTGTAGCTTGGTGATGTCTTCTTGTAGGAAATCCGCATCCAGTGGGTTAACTTGGATCTACATAGGCATCCACACAGCAACAACAACTTCTACGACTACTACTACTGATGATGATGATTTACTTCTTATACGTAGTGGTAATAGTAGTAAGTTGTTGTTATCATTATTAATTTGCCAGATAACTAAGAATATGATAAAACAAGAAGCACAAGGAGTATTAATGACATCCTCTCTACAATGCACCACGTAGGCCTACCCTCCTCTCCCTCCCCCTTCCTCCTTTCTCCCTCCCACCTCCTTCTTACCCTCCCTCCCCTTCCCCCTCACTCCACCTCCCTCTTCCTTAAAAACCCTCCATTCACGAGATAACACTTAACCACCTGCCTGCCTACCTGAGTGTGTGACTGGCCGATCTTGGGTCACCTGTAATAAGCCACCTCACTACCTGCCGCCCCCACCTGCCCCTTGCTAATGGCGCTAAGGAGGGAGAGGGGAGGGGGGAGGGGAAGAGAAGCCGGCCTGTCTATTGTCACCCGAGACGCTATTGTTAAGAGTTCCAGTGCATGATAATGTTGTTTTCCGCCCCCTCTCCCTCCTCCGCGGCCGCTTTTGTTAGCTCTTGTCCCATTGTAGTGCCTCGTCCTCCCCCTCCTCCTCCTCCCCCCGTAGCCAGGGTGGGAAGATGAGGGTACAGAATGCTTGCCTTGGGTGATTATAATGAGATACATGTCACTTGTATCTACTTCAGGGGGACCTTTTTTTATTTATTTTTTTCGTCTTCCCCCTCCTCCTCCTCCTCCTCCTCCCCCCCCCACCCCCGTAGCCAGGGTGGGAAGATGAGGGTACAGAATGCTTGCCTTGGGTGATTATAATGAGATACATATCACTCGTATCTACTTCAGGGGGACTTTTTTTTTTTTTTAACTTTTTTTTCTCGTATGCGTTGGAGTTCGTCTTTGTCTTTTTTTTTGTGTGTGTGTTATAATGAGTTCGTTTTTTTGTGTGTGTGTGTTTGTTTGTTATGTGAGTTGTGGTGGTGGGTAATTAGTTCCGATTTTATTGTGTAAGTTTGGTGAATGGTTGGTTGGTTCCCGTTTTTCTTTTACTTTTTTTTTTTGTTGTTACGATTGTTGTTTTTTCCTACCTTTATTTTCTTTTCCTTGCCTCTTGTCTCTCTCGTTTCATATTTTTGTGGGGGTTTTCTCGTCATTATCCTCCTCCTTTAATTCCTCTTCCACCACCACCACCACCACCACTTCCTCCTCCTCCTCCTCTTCCTCCTCCTCCCTTGCAATCAGCGCTCCACCAACTACAGACAGAGTTATCAGAAAAGGGCTGATAAAAGGACTTTTTCGACCGCCAGTAATTACGTGTTAATGAAGTGACTAGCCATGCAGAGCGCGAGAGAGAGAGAGAGAGAGAGAGAGAGAGAGAGAGAGAGAGAGAGAGAGCACTTCTATAAATATTTGAAATTGATATATACGTGTACAGTGTGTGTGTGTGTGTGTGTGTGTGTGTGTGTGTGTGTGTGTGTGTGCGCGCGCTCCGCCACTGAGTCGTGTGTTTCAGAGTGAATGGAAAAGAAAAAAATAGAATTCTTTTGAAGGTTCTGTGAAAAAATGGAGAAAGAGAAATGGCTGAAAATGGATGACCGTGCCGTATCGGGTACACACACACACACACACACACACACACACACACACACACACACACACACACACACTCTCTCTCTCTCTCTCTCTCTCTCTCTCTCTTTTCAGCTGTTGAAAAAAAAAATCTTTTGCAACATATGCAGAATGTGATTTTTTTTTTTTTTTTTTTCCTTCGTAGCCTCATCATCTTCTCCACAATATTTTGCCGTAGAAGCAAGATTAAAGAATGGGAAAGTTGCAAATTATCTCGGTTTTTTCACAGGAAGAAAAGTATCAGGTAATTTCAGACCAATTAACCAAGTGTGTGTGTGTGTGTGTGTGTGTGTGTGTGTGTGTGTGTGTGTGTGTGTGTGTGTGTCGGAAATGTTTGAAAGTAATGTAATCAGAGAGGAGATAATTAAGTACGTCTCAGTCTGTGCTCGATTATACACTTTCGCCGCATTCACTCGCGAACCAGACTTGTCCACCACCTCCGTCACTCCTCCGAGACGAGAACGGGATGTGTGTTGAACCCGCTCACACGTTACAAGTGTTGAACCTCTAATGTTGCAGACTGAAAATTACTCGTCTGTTATATTTAATCGAGTCTTTCGTTAGTGTTCCTCTGTGCGAGTAGATAAATAGAAACCTTTCCCGATTGGCGGAAACTTTCACACACACACACACACACACACACACACACACACACACACACACACACACACACGGAAAGCACATCATTAGTCTGTCTGTCTGGTGCCGCTTGACAACACTGGAACTTAATAAAAAAAAAGTATGTATCATAATGCGTGTAATCCCAGTAAT
The DNA here is from genome assembly GCF_024679095.1 of Eriocheir sinensis. Lineage (NCBI taxonomy): Eukaryota > Metazoa > Arthropoda > Malacostraca > Decapoda > Varunidae > Eriocheir > Eriocheir sinensis. Next base: position 13,320,616 of record NC_066535.1, on the reverse strand, counting down.
CATAAATACGCAAGGTAATTCTTCATTCATTTCAGTAAGCCTTTTAGGAGGAGTAATTTGAATTATAATAGATTAAAGTTATATTCCTCCCGCCACTGCTTCCCCCGTCACAGCTGTCTTTTCCTACGCCGTCCCGCATGTTTTTCCAAGGGCGATTCTGTTTGTGTTACGAGGAGGTTGGTGGATGTGTAGGCTGTGGTTGGTATTGTCAAACGCTTCCACCTCCCACATCAACTACTTCCAAAGGCCAAACAGGAGATCAACCGAATTTTAACGACTGTGTTTTTAGGTTCATGGTACAGAAGAAGGGTCAGTCTACCACCAGGGTCATAAAACTACCCAAGGAAATGACCCAAACTCTCATAAAAACCTCGTCAATATGTGAGATTGGGTACAAGAATGTTTAAAAATATAGCCCTATACCCCTTGTGTACACTGTACAGCCTCCGCCATGGCCTCGCAGCGCTGGTGTGAAGATTGTGTTTAGAAAGTTACGTGAGTGGCTGTCACGCGTCTCCTGCCCCAGCGAGCTAAAACTCATTGTGAAAAAGGTGATGAGAGATGACTTTTTTTGGAGGGGTCGCTGTAATTCATTGTGGTAATTTGGACAGGTGGCAGAACTTTCTCTGTACTTGTGGCGCATGGAATGTTCGCCGAGAAATGTATACACCGTTTTCGCCTTCATTCCATACGTCATTGATCAACCCATTCAGTTGCTTACCTTCCTGCCCCGCCTATGCCCGCCTGTCCCTGTGTCCTGCTGGGTGAGATATACTAGCCAGCCCAATCCAATGAAAACACGACAAAGCAAGAGAAAACAACACTAGCATACACATAAATCAGTTATCTCAAAACCTATACGAGAGTTACACACATCCTTTTTTAAATGAACACTATTTCCGCCTTCATTCCATACGTCTTTCATCAACCCATGCATTCATACCTTCCTGCCCCGCCTATGCCCGCCTGTCCCTGTGTCCTGCTGGGTGAGGTATACTAGCCAGCCCAATCCAATGAAAACACGACAAAGCAAGAGAAAACAACACTAGCATACACATAAATCATTCTCAAACCTATAAGAGAGTTACACACATCCATTTTGATCCTTGGACGAATTACAGATTTTCATTAACTTGTCTGTACACGTATGTAGGCTACTTCACATGCGTATAGTTTGGGGAATTCCATTAAGCTGCATGTAGGCCTACTGTACTTACCTACGGATAGTCTTAGGAGCAGTGAGTAGCGGGCTTTTTTTTTTTTTCATTGTTTTCTTTTTTATGCCCTTGAACTGTCTCCTATCCTGTAAAAAAAAACAGGAGAGTATCATTGACCTGTTTAAACTCCACCGTTGGATAGGAGAAAGCTTAATTGATGCGGATTACACGTGTATGAAGCTTTACTAGGGAGGTGACAGATGAACCAGCACCCAGACTCCTCAGTAAGGCTTTCCCGTCACTCGCATGGGCTTGGGCTGTAGGTTCCCTTTAAATCTACCCTCCCTCCCAGCCCCTCCCCTTCCCTACCCTCCCACCTTCACACTTTCCCCACCGTCCCATCCCCACTCTTCCCCTTACCCTCCCTCCCCCACTTTTCCTACCCTCGCTTCCCCACTCTTTCCCTACCCTCCCACCCAAACATTCCCCACCCTCCCATCCCAAATCTTCCCCAACCCTCACTCCCCCACTTTCCCTACCCTCGCTTCCCCACTCTTTCCCTACCCTCCCACCCCCACTCTTTCCCTACCCTCCCTCCCAAACTTTCCCCACCCTCCCTCCCCCTCTTTCCCTACCCTCGCTCCCCCACTCTTTTCCTGTGTATACCCTCCCACCCAAACTTTCCCTACCCTCCTACCCCTACTCTGTCCCTACTCCCTCTTACCCCAACACCCCCACACCTTCCCTCCCCTCCAAGGCTCCAACCAACCCGCCCACTGTTTGTTCGCCTTTTATCCCTACCTGATCCACTACTGCGCTTCCCTAATCCTGTTACTTCTGCTGCGTGCGAGGCCGACTGATGCCGCCTGTCTGCCGGCCGTTCATGGCTGCGGCACTGCGAGTCTAGGGTTTTTTTTTGTCCCTTGTCTTCTTTGCATCGGTTTGTTGTGACATTACCGTGGCTGTGCTGTGAAAGTATCGTGTAGGGTTCTCTCTCTCTCTCTCTCTCTCTCTCTCTCTCTCTCTCTCTCTCTCTCTCTCTCTCTCTCTCTCTCTCTCTCTCTCTCTCTCTCTCTCTCTCTCTCTCTCTCTCTCTCTCTCACACACACACACACACACACACACACACACACACACACACACACACACACTCACACACACACTCAAAGAAAAGATGCACTCAGGCCACGGCGTCCCCAATGGTCGGGGGCTCTGCTTCGTGCTGGGGGAGTGTAATGAAAGTGTTGTGAGCCGCGGCGGGTTGTTGACTCCTCAGCGGCCCGCCCTCCACCTCCTTGCGCAGCAGACGCCCGCCGCCCCCCCTCCCGCCTCCCCGCCCACGCACCTTAAAGCCAGCAAGAAAGCACCAAAGGCTGTGCCGAAATAGGATTGTGTCTCCTTTCAGCCTTTCAACCCGTATTATGGAAGTAATGCCTTTCAAGCCGAGCTCTCTCGAGGAAAACGTTCGTAACCGGTGCTCAGTGAGACGCCGCGTCACGGTCACGGGGCATCAGAGCGTCGCGCCGCGCCGAGTTGTGTTCACGCGTGTCTCCCGGCGGCCGCGCATCGCCGCGGCCCGTACGTGCGTGACGCGCGTGTGGCATCGCTGAGGACGACGCTATTGTATTAACTGTTGTCATGCAAGTTTTTAAAGTAGCCCGTCAATAACTGTATGAATTTCGGGGAGAAGCAAATAGCATATGATTTATGTAAGTAGACCGTAACCATCCGGTCATTCTTGAAACAGGCGGAGGAATTCATAAAACAATAATTCGGGCACTTTTCTTCTTGTTAGTGAAGTAATGGGGAAATAACTCGTACTCTGGATTTATATTCAAATTCTACCAGATTAGCATATTGGTAACATTGTGCTGTGTAGTATATATTATCTCAGGCAGTTTTTTTTTTTTTTCTTTTCTTAACGCACTGTACCCGTGTAAGAATATAATATTATCCACTTAAGAAATCATCATCGCGTGAAGAGGCAAAGCGAGGCGTCTGGAGAACCCTGCAATCCCCCATATGAGCTGTCTTCCGCCTTGTGTGTGTGTGTGTGTGTGTGTGTGTGTGTGTGTGTGTGTGTGAGGGAGGGAGAGAGAGAGATCCAGACTAGCCACTCACTAATATCAACAGGTAACAGTTCCATAATGAAGTAAAAATGTGAACCTCCTCTCCCTTAAGTAAACCATCTTAGCCGCGATTGCTCTCCTCATTTACTTATTTACTCTGACGTGGCTCCAAAAAAGTATTCACCTGAGTCACGGCCTGTTCATTACTCAACGCACGGGTGACAGCGGCTCATGGTGACTTATGGTGAGGTGATGAGCGCCGCGTACGTACGTCTGGCAGCGCTGCAGCATAGGGGCACACGCTTAGCAACGCATGGCTTTGGTGCTCAACTCCGTCGCATTAGCCCGTGAGCCTGTGGTGGGTTTAGGTATCTTATGACTTAAGGGGCTATTACACTGGGCAAATTTTCCGTGGATCTTCAGTCAAACCACGATTTCCGCCAGCGTGGTTCTCATTTGTTTCTTGTTATTGCTGCTGCTGATGATGGTGAGTAATACCGTCGTCCTTCGGTGAAATCTACCGTAGCTTTGGAAGATCGTGGACACGTCAGAAAACCACGGAAATATGAGAACCACGCCAGCGGAAATCGTGGTTTGACAAGATCTACGGAAAATTTGCCCAGTGTAATAGCCCCTTTATGGATACACTGACTATTTATTTTACTCGGTATCAAAATAGACTCCCTCAAAAGCGGTTCCTGAAGGCTTGTGTAGGCGCGGATTGCAGGGTCGTGGGTGTGCGCTCGTTGCTACTTATGTTACATGTTACGCTCGACTCGACGACACTCCGCCTATAAGCAACTGACGCTCCTCCGTCTCTTTTCTTCCGGTTTTGGTTTTGGAAGCTGCCCCACCCTCCTTACGAGAGCATGGATCCACGGCACAGCGTTTTGATAGCTCCCCTACTCGACTCCTTCCTCCCTGGCTGAGAACACTCCTGCGAGGCTCAGCGGGTCCAGGTCATTGGCCAGTCGTATACGTAGTGTCTGGGGAGCAACGTTTCCTTGATGGAGTTTTTATCATCCCAGTCCATCTCCCCGCTCTCGTCTGGGAGGGAGAATTAAAACTGACATATGGCGGTGGCGTGTTTTTATGTTTTTATGAAGTGTTTTATTATTTAAGGTTTTATTTTGTTTATATATTTTATTTATCCCAACCCTTTGTGTGAGAAAGTGCATACATAGGCCTGTAGTATACCAGGAAAAGGCTGCTGCGAATGCCGGAGGACAGCGGCTCACGGACAGTGCTCAGGTGCTGGGTGGCGAGGCGGCAGGTTCACGTTAGGGACCTGTGTTTCCCGCCTCCACACCCTCGCCGGGAGGAACCAGCACCTGCTCACGCGCCTTCCCATGCACCACGCCTCACTCATTGTGCGCACTATATGCACCGTTACTTTGTTTAACTCTTGCACAGCTTTTGCCACTTTCACTGACCTCTGCAATCACGGGCGGAGGAGGCTTAGACTATTAACGTATCAAACGCTTCCACTCACTGTTTGCAGGTGTCTTCACCGCGCTATTTCACATACTGTTTTTCACATAACGTGCAGCCCCGCACCCCCACGACCCACCACATTCACCACAGCTATCCATGCACAGCATAGTTCACTCTTCTCTGAGGTTCTTTGAGTTAATGCGTATGTGTGTGCGAGTGTGTGTAAGCTTCTTTAGGCCTCAGCTCACCTTTCCTTGCAGTCTGAGGAGCGCTGTCGCCGCTTCCTACAGCCGGCTCACCGCAGTCGCTCCGAGGGGCCCATAGGCAGAGATCTAGATGATGATAGTTTTCTTGTGTCAGAGTACAAGACCCAGTTCGCCTGGGTGAGGCGGCCCCCCTCCGCCAGGGGCCCTGAGGCCGCCCCTCTCCTCGAGGTGGAAAAGGTAATGTCTAGCCACCTGGATGGCCCGTATCCCCAGGCTTGGCTCTACTAGAAGGCAGAGTAACGTAGAACAGAGTAGAGCCTGGCGTGGGGCCTTTTTTTGGCTATTACTCCATGGGAAGGAAGGAAGTGTCTCCCGCGGCCGACACCCGGCTCAGGCTGCCTTTCCCGTGTGCCAGCCAAGGGCCTTAGAGCTTAGATCCGGCTACCACCCTAGTACCTTTGTTGTAGTGAGTCTGTACATTGCTGCTACACTGGCGACAAATCTCCCGCAGACAGTATGCATATGCAGGTAATCTTAGGTGAGCTTCGTATCCAGTCGAATCAGTCTCGCTTTCATAAAACAAAAACAAAAATCTTTTAGGGAAAGGGTCACTCTGGGATTCTCGTCTCCTCCGTTTGGATTATGTTCCATGCAGTGACACTGAATTATGTCAGGTGTAGTCACTCGTCACCAGGGACGAAGGAAGGTGAGTTGGGTCCAGCTGGTCTGACATGGAGGAAAAAAGTTAAATTAGAAATATGGAACTAAGTCAGTAAAGATGGAGATGTCAGCATTTGGGATGTGGCAAAGAAATATAACAAACAAATGTCAGAATTTGTCTCAAATGCATGACAAAAACCGCAGTCATAAAAATCAGAGCAGCCAGCAGGTAACAAATTATTATTATTTTCAAAATTAACAAAAGCAACACATGCATGATGTTTTGTTCTTGAGTCTTGCGATGTGTTCATTATTAGCAAATAGTAGAACTTAGAAAATAGATTGCGACTATCTGGGAAGAGGAACACTGGTTTTCTCCGCGAGGTGTGGGCAAGGGCAGAGTGGGGGGGAGGGGGGTGCTGGTGCTGTTGGAACGACTGGCTATTTTATATGATCAAATTTCCTCATCTGATATTCATGTTCCAAAACTAAAAGTGAGACCCACCAATAAAGATAAATGTAGCAAAGATCTGCGTAGAGGTGGCCACACTTGAGTCTTTTCCGAGAGTTCCTGAGAACGATGGAGTTTCATTATCAACACAAGACAAAAAGTTGATTAATAAACTTTGTCACATCGAGGTAAGTTGATGGAGACAGCGAGGCTGCACACGCAAGCTCCGCCCAGCGAGCCCGTCACGTAAGTCTACGGGAGTTACTCTTCAGGTTTACAAACTAATGCAAAATTTTTGTTAGCGGACATGTACAAAGGTTTTACAAATATGTTCGTTCCTCGATTTCCTGTTAAGGTCGAAGCTCTTGTCCCTGTGCTCTCCCTCACACGCTGTACTATATAGCTTCCCAGTTTTGTAGTGTGCTAGTGGTCGTCCGGCGTGGTCCCGCTTCTACAACCTGCTCCCTCTCTACCAAGGACTTACGTTGTTCTTTATGAGAACTGTGCATATACACCTTTCACGTTTGGTTATGATGATGATGATTTTGGTGATATTATTATTATTATTATTATTATTATTATTATTATTATTATTATTATTATTATTATTATTATTATAATTACCATTATACTGTTTTGTGGGCATTGTTTTTATGTTGCTATTCATCATCATCATTAATTTTGCTGGTTGTTCTGTATTATACTACATAGAAGAGTGATGATACTTTTGCTTGAAATCTTTACTTGGCTGTTTGACATAGCTGAAGGTAGCTGTCAATGGGTCTGGAGAGCTTATTCTCACCATGGCATTATTTCTCCACAGCCGCCGCTGCAATCCACGAAGCACCACGTGAACATCAACGGAGTGGCCGGAGGAGCCTCGAAGGGAGTCTCAGCAGAAGCTGCCGGAATTGCAAGCAACACCCAACCTGCCGAGGAGCAGCAGCTGCCACGCACGCCTCGTAAGTCCAAGTCGATGGGTCGCATTCACGGTGGAGGAGCGGGGACGGAGGTAGGAGAGGGGGCAGCTGGTGGCCCTGACACTTCAGGCGGCACCCAAGAGGGCCGGCAAGACAAGGCACCCCAACAACCCCGCACCGACACTGCGATATCCCCGCAGCACTGGCACCGGGGCCACCGTCGCACGCCCTCTGACGGAGTAGCATGGCGACACTCCAAAGGTACACACAGGCAGGGCACACATGGGGCTCACCTTTATAGGCACGGAGCAAAGGCATGACCAGGGGGGGTGGGGGGGGATAACCTATTTACTTTATCCTACCCATTGTAGGGAAGTAGTTGATATAATAATTGAAAGAGTAATAAAATTCTTTCTTTGTGCCTTGAAAATATAGTTTTCCATCAAGGTTGGAAGAGTGCACTTCACTCTCTATCTCTCTTTCTCACACACACACACACACACACACACACACACACACACACACACACACACCTCTTCGTGGCGCAAGTGGTAGAGCGCTGCACTGCCAGGCTTCACGGTCTGACAGGGTGGTGGTTCGAGCCCGCTCAGGGCGGATTCTTTCAGTTGACTAGGAGAGGTTACTGTCCCCCCTTGAGCAAGGGGGATGAGTTGTGTGGTGTGTGAGGTCCTGGCAGTACCCAGAGATCGACTAAATGAGCACTTGCTCTGTTGGGAGGGTACCTGCTGGCGATTACGAGTCCAACTCGCGATCAGGCCTAGGTGAATTACACACACACACACACACACACACACACTACTTAGCAAATATGATACAGAGATAGGTTGTGAGCACACTTGAAGGCAAAGTCCCACTTGATTGAAAATGCACAAATATAGTGCTGATATACAAGGGAGGGAATAATGAAGAACCAGTGAACCAGTGTCACTGATGTTGTGTGGCTAGACTTTGTGAAACAATAATTAAAAACTGACGTTTAAAATACTTGGAAAACTTAAATGCCTTCACAGATCCTCAGCTTTACTTCAGGAAAGGAGAATCTTGTGCCACAAAACTAAGACAGATGGATACATCATCTGGAGGAGATGCATATTTTCACTGAAAGACTGTTTTGATTCAGAACCAGGAACTGATTTGTTTGCTGATCTTCTACTCAAGGGCAATAGACATGTTAAAAGAGACAGATGGATGGATTTTATGTTATAAGAGAAAGATGGTTGGGTGGATTGTATAAGGAGAAAGTATTCAACAAGGCACCACATAAGCATTTAATATAGAAATTGGAGCATATAGATGAACTGAAGGCAAGCCTCCTGCAATGAATAAGAGCTTATTAGATGATGGCAGTAATAAAGAACAGTATGTTAGGGTGGACAGAATCAACAACTGGAGTCCTGTTGGGTTCGGTACTGGCACCTATATTGTTCGTCATACTGCTAAGAAAACCAAATTGTCGATGAAATATTAAGTTATGCAAGCATGTTTATAGATAATGCTAAGATCACAGGGAAAGTAAAAGATTAAAAGGATTTTATGATGCTGCAGAAAGTTTTAAACAAGATGTTTGAATACAGGCAGGTGTTGGAAATCAAATTCAATACAAAAAAATTCAAAATATTGGAAATAAGTAAAAATACTGATTGGCCATCACTGAGTTACTCAATAGAAAGTAAACACACTAGAAAAGTAAAAGGAAGAGGATCTGGAAGTGTTGATCCAAGATCATTTGTCTCTTGAAAAGCATAAAAAAAGTATGTAAGAGTTTTTATGTGCTGCCCCTGGGGCCAGTGGGCTCTCTTTTTGGGCCTGATGCTCTGCCCCAGCCTGTCAGTGGCATGGGTGAGTTACTTTTTCAGCAGTCTGACATTACTATTGTATATAGAAATACACTGAAATAAAAAAGGTAAACTGTGGTAACACAAATGTCACTTTGACACTGTGTCCTTAGGAAATGGGGTTCTTGCCACCACAGGCTCAAGAACTAATGTGACGGAGATAACACTGAGGCCACATGCATCTTAGCGTATGCTCCCCACTTTACATTTTAGTTTTGACTCACTGAGACACAGAGACGGGACCCTACGAAGTGATGTACTTTCCTTTACATAACAACTAGGCAAATACAACTACATGAATCTACATGGATGTAATAACATCAAAGCTGAAATCTCAGTTACCCTAAGAATTGTTACTTCTGAAGGTTCTGAGGCAAGAACTGATGCGACAAAATAAACAAAACCTACCAAAATTTGCTGTAAATCACTAATGAAACATAATTAAAGTCTCATCAGCTTCATCTTAACAGCCAGCAGTCCTCATTGCATTTTTTAAAATGTTGACGAGTTGGTACTAACGAAGTTCTAATCTTGAACAATAATACAGTAACAGCAACGTTCACCACATATTTTATGTATCTTGTGTGCAAGTGTAAAGATCAAATTTTGTGAATCACTCAAATAAAAAAAAGTGAACCCTTCACCATCAGACTGGAAACAGGAAACTAAAGCAGTGTTGCTGAGGTTTTGGCTTTGGATCATTTAGGAAACACTTTAGCACATAAATGTTGCGTGAGGTAAGACTGTGAGAGCTCTCTTCCAACTGCCATTTTTTTATCTAAGCATTAAAATCAAATATGTATTTTCATTAACTATATCTGGAGTGGCAAATTGTATATGGCTAAGTTTGTAATAATGTAGTTAGTTCAGAGACTTAAAAAAGGACTGCAGTGTATTATGCAGTGTTAAACTGAAAAGATTTATTAGACTTGGTAGCAGATTTTTGTGTCTAAAGTATTCAGCACACAAGTGTTGCCTTTAGATGATAATGAGTAATCAGATAAGATGACCAAAAGCATCAGGGAACCTTTCCTGGATACTTACTGAATTTGCATCCCATAGAATGCCACAAACCTGTATTGCCAAACTTTGTCATAATGGAAGTAATTTCACATTTATTACATTTCACAAGAATATAATCTTTTAAATTCTTCCCTTCAATCTTTGATTTCTTTTTGTTAGGTAGTTTATATATATATATATATATATATATATATATATATATATATATATATATATATATATATATATATATATATATATATATATATATATATATATATAATATATATATATATATATATATATATATAAACATTATTTCCTTGACAATACAGCTTAGGTAACCATGGGATGCATTGTTTCAGTACATGTGGATACAGGAGTAAGGCATGTGTCATGTGCCTACATAAAATGTTGTGATGTGTATGTTTTTATTTTCAATATGTTGATAGCTAATAGCAGGTTTGCAGCTGTAAGAGCAGTAACTTGTAGGCCTTTCAGCAGCCCTTATTAATAATGGAGTGACAATAGGACTCAGCCCTACAGTAGCATTTTTGTTCACATCCAAAACATATTTACAATCTTGTTTCCACCTAGCAGTCCATTAGTTAGTGTAGCTTAAGTGTCTTAAGCATTAGCATTAGAAAGTACATGTACATCAAACATAGGTTATACAGAGTACTAGATAGGTAGTGACCTTTAAAAGTATTAGAATAAGGTATCAAGGACTTAATGTACAATGAGTTCATTATGCAGTATAGTTATTAGCAAAGTGATCCTGCCAAATATACCAGCCATCCCACCCTGGAACAAGTAAGAGTACACACATTGCACAATGTCACAGCGAGAGACAGACACGCTCCGGTGGTGGTCTCTTGAGGCACCTGTGCAGCTGTATATAACTAGTAGTGCATGAAACACACACTAGGGATAAGGTAATAGTTAGCTCTTGATCTACTTGTCAAGGGTTTCAGTAAATCACCTTATCAAGCTGCTGACACTCCTGCCTTAGTTGTAGAATGATGTAGGACTAGATGAATGACTCGCTCATCTTCTGGCACCTCAGCCTACTAGAGAGAGGAATTTTTGTCCACTCATAATGTACTAACAAACTAACAATCTTCCTTGCATTTTGTAAACTTACTAGTATCCAAATATAGTGTTTATATATATATATATATATATATATATATATATATATATATATATATATATATATATATATATATATATATATATATATATATATATATATGTTTGTTTACTGATGACTTACTAACCATTGGGCTTGTGTCTGGGTTTGGGTCAAGCATGATTTAGAACTGAATACAAACACATCCCTCCCTCTTTTTCAGTGCTTAAACAGATTCCTGCATGCATTATAACTTACAAAATTATCTATATTTTCCTTTAGTTTGAAAGTTGTTGATTCAATCATTTACTGTTTTGAAGAGTAGAGAACAATCACATAGATAACACACTGCCCTAAACACAAGAATTAAGTTTCATTAAATAGAAACCAGTTTCAAAAAAGGCTGCTAAGTTTCTATATCAGGTAAATTTAATGTTAAGAATAAAATGAGAACAGTTATTATAGAATGCATGGCAAAATTATTACTTATGCATGAAGACTTTAGTTTATTAGTTCATTTAATTAATGATTGCAAAATTTCTCATTCAAGTATGTATTGACAATGTAAATGTTGAAAGTGCTTCTTATTGGTCAATTATATTTTGTTCTGCATTGGATTATGTGTACTATACTAAAGAATTGAGAGTTATTTGATAATTAAATACCCCAAGTATTTTTGCATTGCAAACTTCATTGCAACCAAACTATTTAGTTTTGTATATTTATTTGAAATCCCAGAACAAAGACTCAAGATTTCATTGTGACAACCTCATATTTACACTTGTGCCGCCTCTCACAGGGCTGGAGGCTGACAGGATTATTGGGGGCGATACGATGTTTGGCGAAGACGACAAGCTTTCAAAGAGGTAACTATTCATTACTCTTACACTGCTCTCCATGTTCCCAGTCAAATTTAAGTACTTTTATTTCTCATCTCTTGTGCCAAAGCTTCCTAACTGCTAACTACTATGGGCATGAACACAATTGTCTGTCAATCTTAAACCAGCAACAGCACTATTATCATTCTCCTCCTCCTCTTCCTCCTCCTTTTCCTCCTGTCATCAGGGACTTAGCTTCCATCAGAGGCAGGATGAGTACTAGAATAAAAAAATAAACTTCCTTGAAAAAAAGAAATGGACAAAGTGAACTTGGTCCATAGGAGAAAATTGCCACGCTCCCTGGAGTGAGCTGCACTGGATATTCACTCATCCGTCACATAAACAAATAGAAAAATGAGGTTAATGTGTTTCTACAATGCTATTTTATGTATATACTGTGATATAGACTCATAAATAGTATATATAAGATACTAATTACTTTCTACCTCCAGGGCCTACAAGTCTGAATACCGCAAGAAATTCCGTCCATTCTCACAGTACCAGTATGTGGACGGCAAGTTTCTTAAGGTGAAGGGTGAGGAGGCCACTGCAGGTGCAGCAGGGGCAGCTACTGAGTCCCCTAACAACTGGTATAAGGAGGTCATTGAACTTCGCAAACAAGCTGGACAGTATCGGGTAAGTTTTAGACCAAAATTCTGAGCAATTCCCTGAACTGAGTCACCTGAAGGAAGTGTGTGTGTGTGTGTGCGCGCGTGAGTGTGCGCGTAATACCATAGTGTAGCTTTTCTCCATACATTACGTTTTTGTATGTTTGTGTGTGTGTGTGTAAAATATGTATTGCATCAGTCACATTTAACTTGTCATTATTCCTTGTAAAGGTTGTATGGCAAACTTATTCATATTTTAAACATATCTCACCCATTCACAAGGTAGGCTATATACAGGTTATTAGGGAGTTGATCCTTCTGAACCTCTATTTTACTCTTTCAGTATGGTAGTATTTTGCCTGAGGGGATGTTTGGTGGTACTCTTAGAATTTTACTCACTCTGTAGATATAGAGAGGGACAAAAAGAAACTGCTACATTTTTTTTCCCCAAAGTGCCAGTAGACTCTAGAAGGGGTCTGGTGGACGTGCCCTGCCCATTAGTGGCACGGGCAAATTTTATTTTATGTGGCTGCCATGATATATGACTTGCTTAGCTCCAGTTGCTGCCATTACTCCTCTTGACCCAAGTCACTGAAGTTCGGGGTTGATTGAAGATTTGGACATGTGGGTAATTTTCTACCACTTGGCCATGGTTAAATATTGTCAGCTGTTTGTGGTGGGACTTGAACCCTGGTCCTTGGGGTCACCATGTCTGCTCGCTAATCACTCAGCCACCCCCTCCCCACTATGCAATACAGATGAAACTGCTCTTTACTGAAAAAAGTCTTCTAGTCTTCTAAGTCTTCAATTATCTCCAAACAAGAGGAGGAAGCACTAAGTGTGAATAGCCAAGACAGACTTAGTCATTGTAACTCAGTGCTCAGCTGTTGTCTTTCATATTTACTTACACTTTAACTTCCCATTTTCATTAGATCTACCAAGGAAGTGTTTTTATGAGCGTTTTACTCCTTGCCGAATACTCCAGATTACATGCGTGATGTTAGCATCAGCTGCAGAAGATAGTGGTGGTGGTCCACCTTATGGTGCCGAGAGAAGTGCAAAAATAGGGTATAGACTTGAGAAGAAAGAAAACAATAGCTAAATTTGGGTGAAATATCCATCCAGATCTGCCACCTTGGAACCAGTTGTCTATTTCCCTAATAATAATTCACTTTAAATAACACAAATTGCATTTCATGAACAGTTTTTGGCACCAATTGAACATGAAATATGAGAGAACACTTTATATGTACGTGTGTGGGGGGGCCAGGGCATACATATTCACATGGATATTTCTTTTCTTATTTCAAATGTTATTAAATGGCTTGTTTCAGTATAGCATAAGGCTGAATAATGAAAAGAGGGAAGTCTCAAATACCTCAACCCAATTGTTTTATATAAGTGAGTTGGAGGATGACTTGCCCTGCGTTCATTAAACGTGTTAGACACGCAACGCCACGAAACAAGAGTAACAAGTTGCGTCAAGATGGTGGCGTTGCCAATTGGCCCGAGGAGTCGCTGCACGGGGGGGACTCCAGTGTTTGTAAACAAAGGAAATATTGTAGTTTTATGAATGTGGCCAGAGTCATATCTTCTGCATCCTCTTGCCTTCTGTATATGATTCATTCAACTATGATTGCTGCTTCTAGTAAAGCGTCACCAATAAGAGCTGCTCTAGGAAAATTATGAGGGAGCTGTTGTGTGGGACACCATTTTTGTTTTTTCACGGCTGATTCACTGTCCTGTTGGACTCCCCCCCCTCCCTCCCCCCACACCTGTGATGGGGAGGTTATTGACAAAGGCTTGTGACATTACAAAATTATATGAAAACACAAACATCTGTGCTTGTTGATCGACACTGCTTGATGGTTGAATAAGGGAAATAAGATGTTATCACTGATAAAGTATATGGCAGAAAGATATAATGAAAACAACTTGAACAAAGAATGCGTTCAAAAAATAAGATGTTTGCAAAACCCAGTGACTACATGAAAAGAAATATGAGAACTTCCTAAGGCCACTCATGAAGGACTCATCAGATGGAACTCTAAACCAAAGATCAGATTAATTCAGTGCTATTAAAAGATTAACCATTTAAGAGCATCATAGACACATGGTCGGTATAGCTGTCAGGGTCTTTTCAAAAATTTCTTGCTTAATTTTTTGGGGGGGAAATTGTCCATTTTTTATGGTTGATAATGAAAATCTAGTACTAGTTTGTGCTGTGACCATTAACAATTACTTTTAGGAATTTTTATCATATTGCCATCATTTATTGATATTTTCAAAGAACAGTTTGGCATATTGGTTCCCCTTCTTCCAACTTGAAATGCATATTGCTGAAAATTTTCTCAAATTCTTGTAATGTACCTTGTAAAATATCATTAAATACTCCTTTAAACAGTTTATCATGTGCTGGTGGTCTCTTTGATACATGTTAATGCTTGAATAGTTAATGAAAGGTCAGTATGAGTGCTGTACTTTTTTTTTTTTTTTTTTTTTTTTTAAACCCGGTAGCATCGACGGGCCAAATTTGTGGCTATACCGTGTAGCAGCGAAGGGCCAAATTTGTGCCATGATATAAACCCCCCAAAACAGATGATACATAATTTGATCACAAATGCTTTGATATATATTATGAAATGGTTTGTGAGGGGTGATTTTTTCTCGTTTTTCTCGCTTGGTGGAACCATTAAGAAACATGATCCCCGCTGCTACCGGGTTAAGTGCAGGAAATATGAGAAACAAAGTTGAAGTTATAAATTCTGGATGATTGATGCAAACCATTTATTGTATTAGATAGAGCTACGTATTATTTTAGTTTGCTGTCTAGTGTGTTCGCTACTCTGTGGTGTTTGGTTTGGTCTAGGAACACTCAAGAGACCATTGTTGAACCCTTCAGGCACCAGGGAAAATTCTTTTAGTATTTTCAGGAATACATATCAGCTTAGGCGGAAGTTATCATCAAAGTATAAGGACTTATTATTATTAGTGTTATCCTTATATAGATCACACAGTTCATTGTTAATGTGGTGTTACTATCTGTCCAGTAAACACATCCATATTCCTATTTATTTAGCTGGAACTGAAATTTTTAATTAAGAGTTGTAATAAAAAAATGTAATTTTAACTTAACAATCTTAGTTGGAAGTTTTAAGGGCTGATATATTGATTTCAACTATTCCTTCATTTGATTTTCATTGATTTGTTTTCCACATTGACTTTCTGTATGCCCTCGGGGATCCACTCTGACCTCCCTTGTCATATTAGGCTCTAGCATAACCTGGCCGCTCCCTCCTCTCTCCCCAGGCGAGGCACGATATTGGTGACGTGTGGCGGACTGTTCAGGTGTGTGCCTCAGGTCCTCTATTCAGGCTTGTGACCCAACCCACCCTTGTTTTATTCATTTGCCTTTATTTTCTGAACTCTTTATTTTGCTTTTTTGTGGATTAACTCAATGAGTTCTGATTATGTTCATAGCATTATTGTGATTGGACTTTGTTTTCTTCTTTTCTCTTTTATTTAGTTGTTTTATTTATTATTACTTTTTTTTGTGCTCCCTGGCATTCAATATCTGGTTGAGGACAATATCAGAAACATGGAAGCGTATCATCATGTCCTTTCACCTTACCTCTGGCCTTATAAGCAATGGGACAATAATTCTTGAGTGCAGATGAAGTAGTTTTGTTCCTGATTGATTTCTCAAGACAGATATCTATCTCTGCCCATTAAGAGTAAAGGCAGCTTCCTCCTTTTTTGCCATTTATTGATGTCATTAGTTTTACTTTATTTATCAATTAGACAAGTACTAGTGACCGGTGACCCCCCTGTTAGCATATTTTGTGTGAAAATCAAGTAATTATGCTGAATGGCTGATATCCTTGTTCATGAGTGCTTTAAAAGGACCACCAGTGCACGATTGCATTGTCAAAGTTGATGTTCAAGTAAACTTTAAAGATATTAATGTACAGCAATTTAGCAGTAGACTTGTTCAGTGGAATGCATCTCTACATCCTCAAAGTATAGTGGGAAAGCCCTGCTGGAGTCAGTACAGCTAGGACATCAATGGAGTCAGTGTTCATCATTGTTTCTGTTTTTTACTTCATGTTACTTAGAAAGGATTGTTCTGTTTTCTTATTTAATTGTAGCAAGATGATATAAACTTAGAATATATCTAAGGGCAAATAGTTCATCAAGATTTGACAATGCATTTGGTTCAGTAATAAATATATATATATATATATATATATATATATATATATATATATATATATATATATATATATATATATATATATATATATATATATATATATATATATATATATATATATATATATATATATAGATATATATATATATATATATATATATATATATATATATATACATATATTATTTTATTTTATTTATTTTGGCATGGCAGTACAGTTGTACAGCTAGGTGAAGTTTGCATGGCTGCTTTTTTTTCTCTTGCTTAAACTAGAGAAAACTTTTTTATGCATTAAGTTGAGTTCAGTATCCAGTAGGTGTATCAGAATCTTAGAAATAGTTTTCAGAAATACAAAGTAAAGAAGATAAATTGCATTGATCATTCAGTATCACTTTCTGATAGTGATACCCTGATAGGTGACCCTCAGCAGTTTTATCTTCATAGTTAAACTTTTCATTTGGTGAAATGACATAATATCTTGCTTTTTGTAGTGTCAGCTCTGTAAGTGCTTTGTAAAACTATAGTTGGTCTTTCTTGGCAAATGTGTAGTACATCTGAGAGTATGCTTGCTTGATTCTATAGCACTGTGTGAATGATTCATTAACTTGCTGATTCTGTACAAAACCCCAAAGTACAAGGAAACTGACATACCTTTATAGTGTGCTGCATCATGAACCAGTTGTCAGAAGCTGTTATCTAGGCACTGTCTGAGATGATTCATGAACTAATGAGTCTGCCAGGTCTTGAAATGAATTTGCAGGACATCCATATCTTCATTCATGATTATTTTGGTGACTTGGAAACCTTGACAACAATATATATAATGGGGTTATTCATGATTTCAGGTAATCATTTATATCATCCAATTTAGTATAACAAATATATAACTTTGTTTAAACCTATACTACATTTCTTTCATTTATCTTATTGAATCCAATATGGAGTTTCATCAGTCATTTATCTGTGCAACCTTGATCACAAGTTATGTTACTCTACCCTCAGCATCGTGGATGGGGAGTTGAAACTGCCTCTGAGCGTCTAGCAGAGATATATAGCAAGCAAGCAGAACTGTGGGAACAAGTTTCTCGTCGATCATCCCTCCAGGCTCTTTCATTGGCTTCGGCATCACCCAGGTTTGTCACCGGTCTGTACTGAACATGATTCCTGAGTAGAGGAACATCAGGGAGACACAGAGTGCTCTTCCTTCTATTCATGGTGAAGAGGCTTTTATATCCTAGTGAGTAATGAAACTAAACTGCACATGGTAAGCAAATACACTATTGGTAATCAGTCTGAAAGTGCTGCTCTCAATCAGTCTTAAAGTACTGCCCTGGCCAGAAGGGAAATTAGGCTTACAAATTCTAATGTATACAAATATAAAACATTGCTGTCTTCTTTTTTGTAACAGCCGCCCAATAAGCAAGGCTGAGAAGGAGATAGAGAACTCCCGGAGGTCCTCACCCATCAAACATGTCAGCAAACCACGTGAACGCCCAAGCACTGCCCCACCTAAGCCCAAGCCACCAGCAGCTGTGCATGTAAGGAGCACTTGCATTTCATTGCTTGTCTTTCTTTCTTTTTTCTTTTCTTTTTCTTTTTTTTCAATGAGTATGTGGAGTACAGTAGAGCCCCATTTAGCACGAGAATTAGGTGGATGAACGCGGTCGCGCTAACTGAATTCGCGCTAATTGAATAAAGTAACCAATATGAAAAAAATTATTTGGTGCACACGTGGGTCTGACTTTTGGGTTTGATAATTACTCAAAATAATCACTCACATTAAAAAAAAAAAAAATACGATTGGCTGAGCTCTCAAAACACACTTGTGATTCGCTGGGAGTTCGATGACGTCATCGCCGGCACTCACTCGGTCAGCGGCCTCGCTGCCTTAAGGCAGTATCACACTTAGACAACTGGCAAATCCAAATTTTCCGGGTGTGCGTCACACATGGCCAAGGTCAGTTGCTTGTATCCACATCCACAACGTAAACAAAGCACTTGCCCTGTATCAACATGGCGTCGTCTGCTAAAGTAAGGGCTCTCGCGGCTTGTGCCGCGCATCATGGCGACTTGTGCTGCGCATCATATATGGCGTCTTGTGCCGCGCATCATGGCGGCTTGTGTTGCGCATCATGGCGGCTTGTGCCACGCATCATGGCGGCTTGTGCTGCACATCATGGCGGCTTGGCGTAATTTTCAAAACTCAGTCGTGGTGGCTGCTCGCGCTAACTGAGGCTTTCGTGCTAATTAATTTTTTTCTTGGTAGATGGTGGCTCGCGCTAATTGCGGTTCGCGCTAATTGATCTCACGCTAAGTGGGGCTCTACTGTATGTGGAAGTGATAATGGACAACTTTCTTTTTTTTTTTTTTTTTTTTTTTTTTTTTACACACAATATAGCCCTTGCCCAATTTTCAGTGTATTTATCCTATAGAGATCATTTTGTGTGTATATTAACTCTGCACATTGACATATATTTTGCTAAATCCAATCATAATAGGTTTAACTCATTCAAATTAATTTTACTTATTTCTGCAACACAATTTGAATCATATTACTTATCTTGCTTCTTTTGTCATGGGTCTCCACCTTTTTTGCCCACCCTGTTTAGGTAATTTTTCTAGTAAAGGGAGTAGGAAAAATGAATAAGCATACTTGCAGAGTTGGATATATATTATTTGTACCACCACACCGAATTGCTTAAAGATGCAACTGAAACTTCTATTTTCTCTAAGCTCTGCTTATGAAGTATATCATGCTGTGTTGAATTTCTTATTATCACTGACCCTTCAGTGAATCAACACACCTTAAATGATGTAAACTGACAGTCTGGTTTTCCTTTTAGACTGAAATATACAAACAGATACTTCGTTGTTAAATTCTCTGCTATTCTTCATTCATTTTTATCCACACTCATAGTCAAAATAGGAACTGTCTCATATGTGAGTATCTTGGCAGGCGCAGAAGGGCACTGACAAGACAGACGGAAAGACTTCCAAGGAGTCGACGCCGCGTCACCACTACGAGCGCACCACCGGCACCACAGGTGGGACAGACATTTCACAGCACCAGGCAGCGGGACCCCCTCATGACACCTTTCATTTACTTACCCTTACTCTTTATGTTGTCATCCCTACAAACACTCTTTTGTTCATAGATATGTGTTATGGTATTTTGATATTAGAATTTTTTTTGTTTCATCCCTTGTAATCTAAACATATGGAAGCAGAGATATGTAGATTGAAAGTTGTATAAGATAACCCTAAAATTGCTCCCCCATTGGCGTTGTCCAATAGCTGTAGCATGGTGATCTGCATGGTTTGTTCCTCATGGATCCTTCTCACCATCCCCATGTTGGCTTGGGGCTGTGTTGCCAAAGTTGTTGATGTGCAGTCAGCACTATGGTTTGCTACAGCTATCATTTAGTATTGAAAGTACCGTACCCTGCACTAAGTATTTACTTTTATATACCTGCTGGCTTAGAGATTTCTGATAACCATCAATCATGGAATTAATATTCAAGCCAGTGCATTTTAAAAACTGATTATTTTCATACATAATTACATCAAGAAGAATTAACCCTATATCTGCTGTTTGGTTCATTGGTTTGTATGCAGTGTACCTCAAGTGATTCAAGGTTTGTCATATTTCAACAGTGCTATGTTTTTTAGAAGTGTCCTTTCAAGGTCACTGATATATGGTATTGGCGTTGTCTGATTTCACCCGTGCTTTGCTATTTGATTTTTCAAACAGCACACGGTAACCATAGTCAACAGCTTAGGTCACACAGCCTTATCCTCATGGACCCCAAATTTTGTCTTTTGTTAATCTGGCCTTGTGTTAGTTGACCGTTTTCTGTGTTGTGGCCTCAGAGGATGGTCTTTTGATCACTTCGCCTTCACGAGACAAGCTTGAACCATTCATGCCCGATGATTGGTCGACTCGCCGTTCATCACGAAGAACTCCTCCAGTTACAAGCCCAGTCAAAGGTAGTGCTATACTTTATTGAACATTAAGTCAAGCCATTAATGAGCCATTATATTTTTCATGCTTGTACTATGCTAGGTGTGAACACAGTGTTGGTGGCAGACTGACAAACTGTAGGTTTTCAAGGACATCATGCACGCAAATTGTCATATCTGTGAAGTACGTCCACAGGATATGCCAATATGAAGGTAAGTAATATTTAGTTTTGTTACTGTTTGTGAAACTTGGTTTGAATGAGTTGAGTGTTTGAAAGCCCTTCTACATATTTTTGTGCCAGTCTCTGCTTCCATAGTAATGGAATGTGTGTGAATTGCAGCTCTTAAGGCTTTGATTGAGCTTTTACTGTGATTAATAGCATCAATGATCACCTTGCATTCATTTCAGGTATTAAATATATTTTGTGAAATTAAATTGAACACAGTCTGAAGAAGTGTTGTGTTTGTTCAAGAGAAAGAAATAGCGCCAAGCAGCGCGCTGCCTCATCACTGTCTCGTAGTGCTTGTGGCATGATTATTGTGGCAGATCTCTCCCAGGCAGTGCACAGACACTTCAAGGGAAACATAGAAGAGCTGAATTATAGTTAAAACTTGTAAAATTATCAGTGACATGGATCTGATGTCAGTGGAGCAGCTAAGTGTTCGGAAAAAAGAGGCAGAAGTATTTTATTTGTGTGTTTAAGTAGTTTATTGTTATATATTTCATTTGTTTATTTTGATTTGGCATAAATGTTCCCTTTTTAAGTAAGTTTTAGTAGTTACTAATCCCCTTTGACTAGTGTCCCATTAAGGCTATGCTTAATTAGTACATAAGATGTAGCTTTAAGGTTTATACTATCCCCAGTAATCTGTAGAACTTGAATTTTTTTATAGTTAGAAATATGGCTTTCCTCGAGAAAAAAATATTTTGCATTATAGAATTTGCAAAGAAATTAAGGGCACTAAAGGTATGAAGTGTCTTTAGATTCTTAATACAATTCTACCAAATGCAAAAATAACTGAGTCTTCTGTATCAAAAAAAAAAAAAAATATTAATAATAATTATGGAAAAAATAATAAATATAATTTATGAAATAACAATTAAAAATGAAACATGATAATAATAATAATAGTATCTCGATGATGAGAATTATAGTAATTATAATTATAAAATAAATAATGATGATGATAATAATAATTAACAATAATAATAATAATAATAATAATAATAATAATAATAATTAACAATAATAATAATAATAATAATAATAATAATAATAATAATAATAATAATAATTAACAATAATAATAATAATAGTATAATGATAAGATTAAACATGATTTATAATAAAGATAACAGTAATATAATAATAATAATAATAATAATAATAATAATAATAATAATTATTATTATTATTATACAATGAAGTATAATAAAGATAAGTCAGTCCCTTGATTACTGACTAACTTTGAAGGGGGCAATAAAGTTTTTTTCATTGGCTGCCTGTCTTTCTGTTTGTTTGTTTGTCTGTCTATTTGTCTGCCTGTCTGTTCCCAAAATGTCCCAAAAACAGTTTCACATGTGGTCATCAAATACATGTGAGAACAGCCTGGATCAATATCTCAAACTGATCAACTTTTGGGAAGCCTGACTAAATGAATGAATAAATAAATAAAAAATTGACTGACAATGACTTAGGGCAGCCACATGAAAAATAACAGCCTTTGTTCAGTGGAGACCATGACTGCTTCTTTTGGTCACCATAAGGGCCCAGGAAGTGATGTAGTCCCAACCATGGTTGCTTAGCTTACTGCTTCCTGCAGTGGTGGTCTGACTCTTTTCTGATAAAATCCAATAAGAACTAACATTGAGTGATGGCAGCCTTCATCATAATAATATTTTGCCCAATATGACAACATTACCAATTCTTTGGAAAGTGCTCTGTACTTATAATAATAATAATAATAATAATAATAATAATAATAATAATAATAATAATAATAATATTGAAAAAATAGTACCAGGAAGATTATTAGTTGTCAAAGCTGAATAAAAATATTTTTTTATGGACCAACTCATCAGTCAGTCAGTATGTTTGACCAACAGTTCCAAAAAATAAGTCTGTTTGCACCATTTCCATGCCTTAATATTATTCCTTTTTTGATAAGTGACAAACCAGTGTCATTACTGGGATCCTGCACATCCATCAGCTGCTCTACTGCTCCAGAGCAATGTCAGACTGCCTCAATCAATTTGTTTGAAAGTGTTGTGTACTTGGCAGACCTCAGACATCAAGGCACATTGATTCATACCAAACATAAGTGTTGTGTACACAGTGTTTGAGAAGTAGATGCTGTTACAGAACCTAGGACTTTTATTATAATGATTGTTGGATAAATTTTCTTATAAAAATAATTATTCCATGAATTGGCATACTGAATTAATTAGAGTACAGAGACTCAGCTATGACCCAAGAATGCTATGAATATCTCTGAATAGCATCCTTTCCCTCATGTATCCCCTTGTCTGCCTCCTTGCACCGCCTGGTAGAGGGAGACCTTCGCCTTGCATGTCCTGCCCATGTGTTTCAGATGGCCCCAGCAGACGAAAGTCGAACCGAGCCTCGTCTGCAGCAAGACCTCCCCCCACCAAGGACTGTAGGTCCTCTGTAGGTATGACCCTGACACCCTGCCTCTCTAATGAAGGCTGTGTGACATTTTTTGGTTTTGAATAAGATTGGAGCAGTATGTACCTGCACTGGTACATGAAAGTATTTTAAGTAATTAGTATAATATATTTATAATTGTGAATTTAAATCTTTCACACTCCAAGATACAAAACTGTATTATTATTTTCAGAACAAATTTTAAAGGGTATAGCTAATGAAGAACACACATGCCTGTCTTTTGAGTCATTCTGTCCCTCAGTTGCAAGCCCTCCATAGAAGTATTGCTGTTCTGTCCCTTGGTTGCAAACCCTCTCTAGAAGTTTTGCTAATGTGGAACTTTTAACTTTGATACCCTGTGCATTCTTTTTCAAAAGAAATTGCTTTCAGTGTTGAAGCTTTTAACCAATATCATTGTATGTAATGTTTTTCAATACTATGAAAATTCATTACCTTGTCAATGGGATTTTATCATCATCTTTAAAGTTTCCTGAGAACCACAGCTTCACATGGTCTGTCCCATTTTATTTCTACTTCGGTATGAGCAATATCTCCTCTAGACCTCACTCTTCAGGTAGAGTAAAAAACTAACAGGTAGCAAGTGTCCGTGCATGAGTCTGTGTGTCTGAAATAAACTTGGATAAAAAAAAAAATATTTGGTATACTACATGTTTTAGGAGGGAAAATAATAGTTTATATAATTTGACATTAACAACTTTTGTCTAATGTTGTTTTGCAATAACGGTTAGTGTAGATTATTACCGAGATTAGATAGTAAAAACTCATAATAAAAAAATCTCATTTGAATGAATTATCAACCCTAGATTTAGGAAGAACCATCTTTGTTGAAGAAATAGACATATTTCAGGCCTCAATTAAAACTACAAAGACCTTATGTATTCTTTTTATTAGGAATACTTATTCATGAAATGAATAAGTGATCAAACATGATTACTACATTACTTTTCATTTATATAATCATATGTTGGGATTATTTTTATCATTAAATGCAGCCTTACCTTTTACCTTTTTGATATAATTAAATTTTAAAAGGCTGCATCAGATGCTAATGTTGAGGCCAGAAATATTGTTATTAATTTTATTTACCTTTAAGCTTAAACAAATAATCACGAGTGATTTTTAGTTTGACATCAGTATTTCCACTTGATGCTCCTCATCTGTTTTGCACAGAATTTCCAAAGCATGTTCCAGTTTTGAATATCCTCCTTTAAGCCATGCAATTCAATCAAAAATTATTATGCACATTGTGTACATAATACACATATACAGAATACTCCATATATGCACATAAACTGCATGTAAACTTTGTCATTTTATAATTGAAAGAAACAACATAATACACCCATTTTCATTATTATTGTGTGATTGTAAGCCTTCATCTTTCCAATAGGTGGCCGTTCTGTGAGTGTTGGGCCTGAGAACCGTTCCCCCAAGCGAACATCCCGCCCACCTTCTACCCACACCACTGCCCCAGCCACCAAGCCTGAGCGCCGCCCACGACCCAGTAAGTACCTGGCAGGGCAGAGTGTTGGTGACCCCTTGTGGTGTGGTAAGCTAAGACTTTTGAGGTGATACAGTGAGGGTGAACAGCCTGTAAGATATTGTTCTTAATACTTTCAGCACATGCTATAAACGTTTTTTGTATCTGCTAATATGCCAAAATATTCACGTACATATTAATATATTAAGATTCCATGCCCAAAAAATTAATGGAGTTAAAAGAATCAGTATTTATAATATATGAATATTGTTCTTTACATTTCATTTACTTAATATATTTCATTAAGGATTTAGGATTTTAATACGTAAACTAAGCCAAACATACAGTGAAAATCATGTGGCAGGTATCAACGGAGCCTTCTTGCCTTACCCTCAATTTTTTTAGTAACATGTTGCACGATTGAACATTAAGATTAATAATGAGGGAATTTTTATTGGTAATAGTTCTTTAAGTTTGACATACTTGGAACACTTGGGAAAGCTATTTTCCTCTAGTATATGACTGTCAGGTAGGGTTAGTCTTGACATTTA